>NW_025533569.1:0-90000 GCF_020615455.1 Coregonus clupeaformis | reverse complement strand
ACCGTGGCCTTAACAACCAGTATCTATAATTCCCTGTTGCAATTAAATGTGTTCTGACACTGGGGATCTCCCCAAACTTATCATTACTGATGTGCAAATTACACACATACCTCTGACATGCTCCCCAATTAGTCACTTTGTACTGTTAATTAAGGGGCATTAATCTGGTGCGTGTGTCTCTGGGAGCGCGGGCTGAGACTGGCAGCGCCACACGATCAAATGAAATGAGAGAGAGGCAGGGGGGCCAAATCATGGCACGCTGGTATGTGCTCATTTGGCCTGGGCCTGGCACGGGCCATGCCTCACTGCACACAGAGAAAAGAGCCTAGATGAATATACACAGTAGACTGTATTGTGAATGATGATAGGGGTATTGTGTTATGATACCTGTTATGGGTTTTGTTGGCATATAGTATGCTGTATCATAATGCAGACACTACAGTGAGGTAATTAATCAATTGCATATCAATGAGCACTTATCCTCAACCAATTGACCAGGTAATTGTAATTTTTAAAAAATTCAAACCCATGCTACTGTATGTTGAAAAATACCATAGCATCTATATGTTCAGCTCACCATTCATGACCATAAACATATTCCACATTTCACTAACTCTGTCCTTGTATGACCTGTGGTCTCTGTCCACCACACAGATCAACCGTACCTTCCCACACAAGACCCATGCTGTACAGCACACAGTATGCTATCCCTCTACAAAAACTAATTGGGCTAATTGAAGCAGATCTCCCATCCACACGTATTCATCAGCCCTTCCACCACATCCAGCAGTGTCCCTTCATCCCCCATTATATTTCTAACTAGTACAGACCCGCTCCTCCAACAGGCACTGTGGTTGGAGGTACGGTGCCAATTTTAGGACAGCCTCGGCCTCAAGCCTCACTGAGGATGCAGCATCACATGGCCTTGCACATAAATGTTACATTCACTGAATCTCAATACACAAAAGTTGCATATCAACTAAGCCTCAATGCAAACACCTGTTTTTGATTTGCTGTTTTGTCCCTGGGGTGGTGGAGTGAACGGAAATCCATGTAGCGTAATATGCATGGAAAATAAATATGTAACGAGCTGTTTATCTGACTGTCCTCAGTCTCCTGCACATCTGGACCCTAAATTACAATGGCTGAAAACAAGGGAAAATGTACTGCCGTCCGGACAGGGTTTCAGACTAGGCACCGAGCCCAGTCCCCCCCCCCGTCCCCCACGTCCCCCGTCCCCCATTCCCCAGCCCCGCACAGCCCTGGAGCCCTTACACATGGGGGCCATTATTTGTAAAGTAGCTGTGGTGGCACCAGGGAATGATTTGAGAGGCGAGTGTGTGTACTTGAAAACATGCGGCCCAAGTGTGTTTACCCGTTCTTATCACATCCACCCATCTGTAATAAGTGGCGAGGAAAGAGCAGGTCGTGTCGAGGTTGGAGATACAGAGAGATTACCGAGGCACTCAAACCCCAAACTCTCCGTCCCGCTCCTCAGAGATGGATTATCTTTGGAGTATCGTACGGCACTTGAGCGAAATTTTCACACACACGTCTTTATCTTTCCTGGCGTTAGCCGGCCTACCACAGATATACATAGAACTAGAGTGGTAGATAAAGTACACTCACACACATCACTGTGCCAGGCCAGAGAGGAGATTAGAGGAATGAGTAGCAGTGGTAGAGGCTGTAAGGGAGAGTGGCGGAAACTTTGATGAATGATGTGCTCCTCATAAAGAGAGAATGAGTTGGTCCTTTGTAGCTCAGTTGGTAGAGCATTGCACTTATAACACCATGGTAGTGGCTTCGATTGCCAGAACCACCCATACATAAAATGTATGCACGCATGACTGTAAGTCACTTTGGATAAAGGTGTCTGCTAAATGGCATATACAGACAAAGAGAAAGACAATTGTGGAAAAGATAGAGAAAATAAATGAAGAGACAGTGAGAGGCCAAGAGAAGGGAAGAACAGGAACAATCAGAGGTGTAGAGGCAAAGAGATACAGACAGGCAGACAGACAACCAAGAGACAGATCGAGACAGAGAGAGAAGATGAGTGAGATGGGGTAATTTGCCTGGCCCGTAGCCCCACAGAAAACCTGTTGGTTGGCCGTGGGTCTAGGCTGTAGACGGACCGTCTCCTTCAAGTGCTGGGTGAATTAGGCTGTGGTTCCTCTGGAGCACCCCAGCCAGCCCCAGCAATGTGCTAAACCCAGACGTTACTTATGGCTGCCCACGAGGGCTTAGACCTAAAGACTTAGGACTTACACCCTGCAGAGAGAGAGTTGGAGAGAGAGAGAGAGAGAGAGAGAGAGAGAGAGAGAGAGAGGGAGAGCAAGAGAGAGAGAGAGAGAGAGAGTTGGAGAGAGAGAGAGAGAGAGAGAGAGAGGGAGAGCAAGAGAGAGAGAGAGAGTTGGAGAGAGAGAGAGAGAGAGAGAGAGAGAGAGAGAGAGAGAGAGAGAGAGAGAGAGAGAGAGAGAGAGAGACAGTAGATTTAGAGGAATACTAAAAGCCCTTATGAAAAAAGCCACAGAAGGAAACCAGGACATGACGAGACATGTGGCCAACACCACTCCTCTGTCCCCTCAACAGTCCCCTTAACTTTCTCTCTATTCGGATTTCGCCTTGTCACGGGTCGACCAGGGTCACAGCTGTAGTCCAGTGGTGGTAAGGGAGGACCCGCAGGGGAACAGATGCTCTCAATCAGGTCCTCCAGAGCATGGCTGTAAGGGATAGTACCACACAGAAGAGCGATGAGTAGCAGTGGTCAGGGAGAAGCTGCTTTCAGCATGATGATCATTCCATAACGGAATCTGCGCCATTCCCAACTTTCTCAAATAAAGGATTGGGTTTCGCCCCAGAGAGGGAAAGGATGAGCAGTCCTAGGAAGAGGCAAAGGGCAATTACGATGGGGCAATCATCCCCACGCATATTAATACAACCACAATAAGATAATGTTATGGTATCATAAATAAGGGGAGGAAGTGAGTAAGATTATTCAAAAAGACAAAGTACATCTGTATTGACTGTCCTTAAATGCTCTTGTTGTGTAGAAAATAAAACCACTCAAAGTCATTACATAAAACGCTGAAAATCTTGGCACTAATTTCAAGGTTTTTCCTAACAGCCATAGCACTTCTAAATGACTTTGACAGTCACCTCTCCTTGTTAGAACAAGCTCTGATTATTTAATTGCACAATGCTTCAAACCACATCATACACATGCACTTAAAAGACATTTGATACGGGCCTTCTCGGCTGGTTTGTTAGACTGTGCCACTCATATCAGAATGGGCAATGTGTGGTTAATAAGATACTGCCTGTAAGTCGTGCTCTGCAGCTAGCCATACAATATGGTTCGAGCCGAGGCACGCAAATACTTTATTTATAACAGGTCTTACAGGGTGCTACCGATGGCTCCATAAAAAACAGTAAACATCCTGCTGCTTTTAATAAGACGGGACATAAGAGAAATGTCAACGATATGTTGAATGAGCTGTCAGGTCGAGAATGCATTTGTTTTGAGAGGACTCAACGTTTACACTGTACTGTACCTCATTGTAAATGATGTATGTTGGTAGGGTAGGCACATGGTACAAAGCTCTGGGTGCATTAATGTTGATAAGGTGTACATATCAATTCACCCCCGACCCCACTCTGCCATGCAAACCAAGCACATTCATTAACCCAGGTCCCTCATACTCTAAATATTTACCGTCACTAACTCAATTTACGGTTTAATTTGCTGCATGGAGTCATTTATCGACCAGGAAAGCCTTATTAGTGATCCTACAACGTTTAATTTATATCCTATGAGCAGCTGGGTCTGACGAGAGACTGATTGTCCTGTCACCTGGGCTATGGGGGGCTAAATGACCCCCCTCCCTCCAAAACACACCCCAACACTCACCCCTGAATGGATGTTAAATCCTTCCACCCCTCACAACTCACCATTTGACTGCTTGACATTATAGTGGTCTCCATTTAACATGGCTGACGATGACACGGCTGCACCAATGATGAGTTAGTTAGTGGATTTCTTCATTCTTCCAAACATGATTGTTATGAACAGAGAAGATGAACCCTGTACCCCTCCTCCTGCCTCTCTTCCACCTCTGGAGGCACAGCATACAGTACATGACACATAATACATAAACACTTGCATTTTCAAACAGCTTTGGATTCCAGTGGACTTACTGTACATAACCTTGAATTTGAAAAACAAAAAAAAAACGGTCTAATTTAAAAACGAATTCTTAAAAAATATAATATGGACATCAAAACAGGCTCTGCCCAAGGGATATCCAAAAGTTAAAAACACAATTCAAACCTTTCACCAATTTAGTATCTCTAACCTCTATCCAATTCCTTTTAAATCAGCATATAAAAAACATACATATACAACAAATCAAATCAAATCAAATGTTATTGGTCACATGCGCCGAATACAACAGGTGCAGACATTACAGTGAAATGCTTACTTACAGCCCTTAACCAACAGTGCATTTATTTTTAACAAAAAAAGTAAAAATAAAACAACAACAAAAAAAGTGTTGAGAAAAAAAGAGCAGAAGTAAAATAAAATAACAGTAGGGAGGCTGTATATACAGGGGGGTACCGTTGCAGAGTCAATGTGCGGGGGCACCGGCTAGTTGAGGTAGTTGAGGTAATATGTACATGTGGGTAGAGTTAAAGTGACTATGCATAAATAATTAACAGAGTAGCAGCATCGTAAAAAGGATGGGGTGGGGGGGCAGTGCAAATAGTCCGGGTAGCCATGATTAGCTGTTCAGGAGTCTTATGGCTTGGGGGTAGAAGCTGTTGAGATGTCTTTTGGACCTAGACTTGGCACTCCGGTACCGCTTGCCGTGCGGTAGCAGAGAGAACAGTCTATGACTAGGGTGGCTGGAGTCTTTGACAATTTTGAGGGCATTCCTCTGACACCGCCTGGTATAGAGGTCCTGGATGGCAGGAAGCTTGGCCCCAGTGATGTACGGGGCCGTACGCACTACCCTCTGCAACACCCTTCGATCAGGGGTAATGCAGCATCCAAGAGATCACCACGCTATCACTGTCAGCCGTGTCATTTGATTGGCCCCCGTCGGCGCAGCCGTCAGAGACCTATCTCCTCTTCCTGTTTAGATGACCAAACGTTTCATTTATCCCCAATCATTTCTACGGCTCCTCTCTCGTGCTTTTATTGGCCATCATCAGTCTTGTTTAAAGCAGCCATGCAGAAGAGATGGGCTTGCTGGGGGGAAATTGCCCTAGTTTGATAATGAGGTGGTGGTGGTACTGTAGTGGTGCTGGTGCTGGAGGATGGAAGAGGATGAGAAGGGCTAAATAATTAAACTGTACAGGTGATTCATTCGAAGGAAAGGCAACGTGTGAGTTTGTGACAACGCAGCAGCCGGGATGAAGCTTAATTGCACACGCTGGCTGAAGCTGAAATGGATTGTTCCTAACGGGGAGTCTGTCTTCGCCGAGGCCTTGCTGTGAACATGGGCTTTACCTAGTATACGGGCGGTGTGTGTGTACATGTGTATGTGCATACATACAGTATCTCTCTCTGTGTGAACAGACTATCATCTGACTGTACCACATATCCAATGACTGTACCACATAAACATGTCACTCATAACCAGGTACAGTATAAACTACCCTCACGGATGTTGTCCATCAGGGGCAATCCGCAGTTGAAACAATAACAAAGTGTAATCCCTGCCACTGTTTCGGTAAAAAGTTGAGGGATGGGGCTGGAGAAATGTAACCACTCTACAATTCATAGACCAAGCAATGGATGCTAGGACTGACCATCCATGATATCAACATGATAGTTTTAACCATGCTTTGAGGCTATATTGTGTTTGTTTACATTTACTTTATTTACATTGGAGTAAAACAAGCTTATATTTTGGGTTCTGATGGGATAAGACAGTTGAACTAAGCTCCAGAGGCATTTATAAGTTATATTCTTGGGTACATATAAGTCAAAAAATGGATGTAGCAACTGCAGATTGCCCCTTTAAGGCTTGGTGAAGGACATTTGGAACACAAGGTAGTTTTCTACGACAGAAACATCTTAACATAGCCGTTAGATATCCAACAGGGCATGTTCACGGACCATGTCCATGTTGTTTATCATGTTACAACCCTATTAAACTCCAAGCCAAGCGATGAGTCCATACTAAACATTAACACCAGGCCAAGGCAGCTCACTGATAGTAATAGCTCTCCTCATAGTCCTCTTTACAAGACCTTTAGGCTCCTCTTTACCTAAGAGCTGTTCTGCCTGACTACCCTGGACCTGTCTTCTCTAACCTCCCTCGGTGTGTGAAAAGAAAACAAGTTAGGGTTGAAATTTCTAATCTAGAGTGTAAGTCTTTGTAACCCAGCCATAGTGGAATGCTATGCTCCATTGTATGGCTTGCTTGTTTGGCATATGGCAGGCAAGTCTATCTATGAATGCTTGTGAAATCAGCACCTGGCAGTATTAACTGCTTTATACAGTATGAGTTTGATTTTATGTTTTGCCCATCCTGGATTCACCTCTCTGACATAGCTACACTGTCTCTTTGGAAGTATAGTCTAAATAACAGAATTGGCCAATCTAAACTGCTATGACTTAGCTGCTATGTGGGATGTCTGAATGGTAACTGGTTTACAATCCAATCCTTCACTCCTCCATTCAAATCTCATGGTATCATCAATGACCTTGTGTTCCATGCTGTTTTCCTCAGCTGCAGAGAAGCACGGTAAACGTAATCTTGTGACTCTGGCGTGGAGATCCCATGGTGAATAGCTAATGAATGTGGGGACATATTAACTGGCCCGACACAGAGAGCTTTGTGTGTGTGTGTGTGTTTTATACATTGTGTTCTGAACATGTACCTATAATGTATCTGTGTTCTTCTCTGTCTCCAACCCTCCTTTACTACATTGTCTGACTTTCTCCCTATCACCACCTTCAATCAATTGATCTGCAGTTCATGGTCAGTAATTGATCAAACTCAAACTCTGTGACTTTTCATAAAGACAATACAATGACAAAGGATATGGATCTGAAAGAAACATGCATATGAGAGGAACTGTGTTCAAAGCTTTTTATTATAAAGTGATCCGATTTTTTAGAGCACATTGAGCCAACGGACAGTATACAGTGAGAATACAAAACATTAAGAACACTTTCCATAGACTGACCAGGTGAATCCAGGTGAAAGCTATGATCCCTTATTGATGTCACTCAGTGTAGATGAATGGGAAGAGACAGGTTAAAGAAGGATTTTTAAGCCTTGAGACAATTGAGACATGGATTATGTATGTGTGCCATTCAGTGGGTGAATGGGCAAGACAAAAGATTTAAGTGCCTTTGAACAGGGTATGGTATTTTTGTATTTATTTTTTATTTAACCTTTATTTAACCAGGTAAGCCAGTTGAGAACAAGTTTTCATTTACAACTGCGACCTGGCCAAGATAAAGCAAAGCAGTGCGATAAAAACAACAACACAGAGTTACATATGGGGTAAACAAAACATAAAATCAAAAATACAACATAAAATATATATACAGTGTGTGTGAATGTAGTAAGTTATGGAGGTAAGGCAATATATAGGCCATAGTGCAAAATAGTTACAATTTCGTATTAATACTGGAATGATACTGTAGATGTGCAAAAGATGATGTGCAAATAGAGATACTGGGGTGCAAATTAGCAAAATAAATAACAATATGGGGATGAGGTAGTTGGGTGGGCTAATTTCAGAATGGCTGTGTACAGGTGCAGTGATCGGTAAGCTGCTCTGACAACTGACGCTTAAAATTAGTGAGGGAGATAAGAGTCTCCAGCTTCAGCTTTGGGGATGACCAGTGAGATATACCTGCTGGAGCGCAGACTACGGGTGGGTGTTGCTATGGTGACCAGTGAGCTAAGATAAGACGTGGATTTGCCTAGCAGTGATTTATAGATGACCTGGAGCCAGTGGGTTTGGCGACGAATATGTAGTGAGGGCCAGCCAACAAGAGCGTACAGGTCACAATGGTGGGTAGTATATTGGGCTTTGGTGACAAAACGGATGGCACTGTGATAGACTACATCCAATTTGCTGAGTAGAGTGTTGGAGGCTATTTTGTAAATGACATCGCCGAAGTCAAGGATCGGTAGGATAGTCAGTTTTACGAGTGCATGTTTGGCAGCATGAGTGAAGGAGGCTTTGTTGCGAAATAGGAAGCCAATTCTAGATCTAACTTTTGATTGGAGATTAATAATGTGAGTCTGGAAGGAGAGTTTACAGTCTAACCAGACACCTAGGTATTTGTAGTTGTCCACATACTCTAGGTCAGACCCGCCGAGAGTAGTGATTCTAGTCGGGTGTGCGGGTGCAAGCAGCCTTCGGTTGAAGAGCATGCATTTAGTTTTACTAGTGTTTAAGAGCAGTTGGAGGCTACGGAAGGAGTGTTGTATGGCGTTGAAGCTCGTTTGGAGGTTTGTTAACACAGTGTCCAATGAAGGGCCAGATGTATACAAAATGGTGTCGTCCGCATAGACGTGGATCCGAGCGTCACCAGCAGCAAGAGCGACATCGTTGATATACATAGAGAATAGAGTCGGTCTGAGAATTGAACCCTGTGGCACCCCCATAGAGACGGCCAGAGATCCAGACAACAGGCCCTCCGATTTGACACATTGAACTCTATCTGAGAAGTAGTTGGTGAACCAGGCGAGGCAGTCATTAGATAAACCAAGGCTATTTAGTCTGCTAATAAGAATGCGGTGGTTGACAGAGTCGAAAGCCTTGGCCAGGTCGATGAAGACGGCTGCGCAGTACTGTCTTTTATCGATCGTGGTTATAATATTGTTCAGGACCTTGAGCGTGGCTAAGGTGCACCCATGACCAGCTCGGAAACCGGATTGCATAGCGGAGAAGGTACAGTGGGATTCGAAATGGTCGGTGATCTGTTTGTTCACTCGGCTTTCAAAAACTTTCGAAAGGCAGGGCAGGATGGATATAGGTCTGTAACAGTTTGGATCAATAGTGTCACCCCCTATGAAGAGGGGGATGACCGCGGCAGCTTTCCAATCTCTAGGGATCTCAGACGTTACGAAAGAGAGGTTGAACAGGCTAGTAATTGGGGTTGCGACAATTTCGGCGGCTAATTTTAAAGGGTCCAGATTGTCTAGCCCAGCTAATTTGTAGGGGTCCAGATTTTTTAGCTCTTTCAGAACATCAGCTGTCTGAATTTGTGTGAAGGAGAAGCGGGGTGGGGGGGGGCATGGGCAAGTTGCAGCGGAGGTTGCAGAGCTGGTGGCCGGGGTAGTGGTAGCCAGGTGGAAAGCATGGCCAGCCGTAGCAAAATGCTTGTTGAAATTCTCGATTATTGTAGATTTATCGGTGGTGACAGTGTTTTCTAGCCTCAGTGCAATGGGCAGTTGGGAGGAGGTGCTCTTATTTTCCATGGACTTTACAGTGTCCCAAAACTTTTTGGAGTTAGTGCTACAGGATGCAAATTTCTGTTTGAAAAAGCTAGCCTTTGCTTTCCTAACTGATTGTGTATGTTTATTGGTTCCTGACTTCCCTGAAAAGTTGCATATCGCGGGGGCTGTTCGATGCTAATGCAGTACGCCACAGGATGTATTTGTGCTGGTCAAGGGCAGTCAAGTCTGAGGAGAACCAGTGGCTATATATGTTCTTAGTTCTGAATTTTTTGAATGGGGCATGCTTATTTAAGATTGAGAGGAAAGCACTTTTAAAGAACAACCAGGCATCCTCTACTGACGGAATGAGGTCAATATCCATCCAGGATACCCGGGCCAGGTCAATTAGAAAGGCCTGCTTGCTAAAGTGTTTTAGGGAGTGTTTGACAGTGATGAGGGGTGGTCGTTTGACCGTGGACCCATTACGGACGCAGGCAATAAGGCAGTGATCGCTGAGATCCTGGTTGAAGTCAGCGGAGGTGTATTTAGAGGGTCAATTTGTCAGGATGATATCTATGAGGGTGTCCATGTTTACAGATTTAGGGTTGTACCTGGTAGGTTCGTTGATAATTTGTGTGAGATTGAGGGCATCGAGTTTAGATTGTAGGTTGGCCGGGGTGTTAAGCATATCCCAGTTTAGGTCACCAAGCATTACGAACTCTGAGGATAGATGGGGGGCAATCGGTTCACATATGGTGTCCAGGGCACAGCTCGGGGCTGAGGGGGGTCTGTAGCAAGCGGCAGCAGTGAGAGACTTATTTCTGGAAAGGTGGATTTTTAGAAGTAGAAGCTCAAACTGTTTGGACACAGATCTGGATAGTACGATAGAGCTCTACAGGCTATCTCCACAGTAGATTGCAACCCCACCCCCTTTGGCAGTTCTATCGAGACGGAAAATGTTGTAGTTGGGGATGGACATTTCTGAATTTTTGGTGGCCTTCCTAAGCCAGGATTCAGACACTGCTAGAACATCAGGGTTGGCGGAGTGTGCTAACGCAGTGAATAACTCAAACTTAGGGAGGAGGCTTCGGATGTTAACGTGCAAAAGTCAACAAATGATAACGCCTGGGGAGTAGGAGTGATACTGGGGGCTACAGGGCCTGGGTTAACCTCTACATCACCAGAGGAACAGAGGAGGAGTAGAATAAGGATACGGCTAAAGGCTTTAAGTACTGGTCTTCTAGTGCATTGGGTACAGAGAAAAAAAGGGGCAGATTTCCGGCCATTGTAGAATAGATTCAGGGCATTATGTACAGACAAGGATATGGAAGGATATGAGTACAGTGGAGGTAAACCTAAGCGTTGGGTAACGATGAAAGAGATAGCATCACTGGAGGCACCGATTGAGTCGGTCTCCGCGTGTATGGGGGGTGGGACAAAGGAGCTATCTAAGGCAGGTTGAGCTGGGCTGGGGGATCTACAGTGAATTAGTACAATAAGAAATAACCGAAACAGCAATAAGCAAGACATATTGACATGGGAGAGTGGCATAAAGCAATCACAGGTGTTATTCGAGAGAGCTAAGACAACAGCTGGTAATGGCGACAAAGTTTGGGCTGAGGCTAAACATAAACAGGATGCGTTACCGTATAAAGGAACAGTCCAGCAGGCATCAGCTGTATAGCTCAGTTATCATAAGGTCCGGTGAACAGCAATAGGAGAGTTCGGAGGTAGTTCGGAGGCTGCTATAGCACTGGCGAGCAAGAGGCCACGGCTAGCGTGTGCTAGCGGGCCGGGGCTAGCAGATCGATCTTCGTGGTCGACGTCGTAATGGGAAGCCTGTTGTGACCACATCAGACGACTTTGTCGGCAGACCAGTCGTGTTGGATTGGTGGGGCTCCGTGTCAACACTAGGAGGTCCCGTCCGGTTGACAGAGAGGTAGATAGCCTGGATATGGGCCCAGCTCGAGGCTAGCTCAAGGCTAACTGGTGCTTGCTTCGGGGGCATTGGTGATTAGCCAAACAGCAACATCCATTCGGTTGCGGCTAGCTAGTTAATAATATAATATAATAATTAATCATTTAGCAGACGCTCTTATCCAGAGCGACTTACAGGAGCAATTAGGGTTAAGTGCCTTGCTCAAGGGCACATCGACAGATTTTTCACCTAGTCGGCTCGGAGATTAGAACCAGCGACCTTTCGGTTACTGGCACAACGCTCTTAACCACTAAGCTACCTGCCGCCCAATTATTCCGGCAGAAAATCCGATGTTCTGGGTGAAAACCGCTAACGGTGGCTAATAGCAAGTAGCTAGTTAGCTGGCTAGCTAGTTTCAACTGGAGATTCTAGATAAAAGGTAAGTCAATAATAGAATCCGTTCCACATTTAGTGAGGCGGGTAGCAGGAAAGTATATTTTGAAGAAGGATGAAAAGTGTGATAGGGAAATATGTATGAAAAATACAAAAAAATACAAAAAACAGACACACAACAAAAAACACGACCGCACTGCTACGCCATCTTGGTAGTAGGTGCCAGGCACACCGGTTTGTGTCAAGAACCGCAACGCTATTGGGTTTTTCACGCTCAACAGTTTCCTGTGTTTATTAAGAATGGTCCACCACCCAAAGGACATCCAGCAAACTTGACACAACTGTGGGAATCATTGGAGTCAACATGGGCCAGCATCCCTGTGGAACGCTTTCAATACCTAGTAGAGTCCATGCCCTGACAAATTGAGTGTGTTCTGAGGGCAAAAGGGGTATACTCAGTGTATATTTGTAATGTATTTGTTTATTAGACACCCCATGTTGATCCCAGTCCACCGCTGGCCAGTCTCTGCCAGAGCAGGAAGCCCAGGTGATAGAGCGCCTATTGAATGTGCATGGATCTAAAAAGCAGAGGTTATCTGAAATGAGGAGTCCCATGTGAAGGAATGGATTTGGCCTGTTTAATCCCTTATCAAACAGACTATATGGCAGGGCCTACTTTTAATCCAGGGGAATTCACTACCCATTTCACACTGTTTGTCCACCGTGGATCCACAGGGGTGTCCCAGGGTATTGCCACGGTAACCTTGAACAGGGATTGAGGCTCGAGGTTTGCCACCTACTGTAATTGTTACTGTTACTGAGAATATCTCTGTTCTATCACCCTGGCTCTGACTGAGACCGTTTTTACTGAATAAACTGTACCTTCAGTTCAGCACGGTAATGATTTAGCCATTAATAAATATATTTATTTCTCAGAGGGAGACTGGAAAAGAAGATTCAAACCTCAAATACAGTGGTAAGCTCTCTCCAGCTCTGGCCAGCCCCAGCCAAACTATGGTTTGGTTCCTCGACAATAGTTTAATCATAACGAGTCCAAAAGGCTAAACCTTTGAGTTACCAAACAGTGTGTGGTGGAGTCAAGTACACAACCCTGGTTGCACAGGGGTATTGTAGCATGTACCAATTTGGTATTATTAAGCCATTGAAAATACAACATGTATCTGACTACTGGACTTCAATTAGATTAATCCATTGTATTTATTGCGCAATTATTTTCCATCAAAATGTGACAGGCTATTCATCAATCAAGAAGATGTAAAAAAATCAGCATTTGATACTCTCTTTAGCTCTATAAATTAATAACTCCAGGCTGAGCCACCTCTATTTGTGCTTTTATCTCTGAATAATTCATTTGAGAGTCTGAAATTATTTTGCCATTCACGACCTTGATGGTGTGCGCGTTAAAGAGGGGGAGCGATGTTAAATGTGAAATGAAATGCGAGTGGAGAGGCGGCGTAGCTACATATTGACACCCCAGAGTAAACAAACGAGTTGGGCTAGCAGAGTAGGGATTACTATATCTCCACTTAACTTATTTTATCCTGTGAGAATCATCAATATTAAACGGTAAGGAGAAGGAAGAGAAAGTGCTGAGCAATAGGCTTTTAGCAACCTCTGCGTTTAAAGAAGAGAGAGAGATAAATGAGAGAGCCCCCTGGAATCTCAAAATAAAGTAAATACCAGTCTATTTTATATTTGATCCCTCTCCTCTCCACTCGGCATGGTCTCTTCGTTTGTTAACACGTTTCGGTGTCACGTCCATTTCTCCAGCTCTTTCTTTCATGTTGTTCAACTCGTTATGATCACTGACAAGTTGTGTCCCCTTCCGTCCATCTCCCTAATGTTATCTGTTTGTCCGTGCAAAAAGCAGACGTAAATATTGACTAGACATTTTTGTATGTACTGTATATACAGACCTACTAATGTTGTCTGTAATTCTGTCAGGGCTGTATTCTGCAGCTCGTTGTAGTTCTGACCATAATGAAGGTAATGAGAAGTGACCTGTGTTGGTGTGCCTTTGGGCTAAAAGCCAGTGAATTTGCTGTGCTTGCCTGTCCGTCTGTGTGTATGGAGGTAGACACTGCCCTCAGGGCTTTCACAATCAGCAACTTTGGCCTCTTTGTCAGGTAAATGAGCCAGGAGTAGTACGAGTTACACTGCTGAAACATGAACTTTACTTCCCTGGCATCTGACCTGTCAGTCAACACCTTAGAGCATTTGGGAAACACAAAGTACGAGCTAGAGAGCCATAACTTCGTATCAAGTTAGAACAGGCGTTTCCTCACTGTTTATTTTTATTTTTTATTTAACCTGGCAAGTCAGTTAAGAACAAATTCTTATTTACAATGACGGCTTACACCGGCCATACACGGACGACGCTGGGCCAATTGTGCGCCGCCCTATGAGACTCCCAATCACGACCAGTTGTGATACAGCCTGGAATTGAACCAGGGGGTCTGTAGTAACGCCTCAAGCATTGAGATGCAGTGCCTTAGACCGCTGCACCACTCGGGAGCCTCACTGTAAGTCACAACACAGGATCCTAAACACACACGTGCACGCACACAGACAGACACACACGTGCACGCACACAGACAGACACACGTGTGCACGCACACAGACAGACACACATGTACACAGCCGCTGCCACAAACATGAGGGTCCTATCCTACAGTACACACATCTGGTCGCCCTAGGGCCCCTGGAGAGGTGCCAGGCAGCGAGGGCCAACACACAGGGCCCAGAAGGGGGCTACTGTCCCCCCGCCAGCCCCCAGCTGATATTAGTTATCAATATTTTACTCGCTCCCATTAAACTTTAAAGAGGCTGCGATTAGGCGGAGAAACAAAGGAGATCCTTCATGATATCGGGTCACGTGGAGCTGTAAAGATCCCTTTAAAAGTATTTATTTAACAATATAAAACTGGCCCAGGTGTGTTAAACTGTGAGTTGTGCAGATGGCTGAGGAAGGAGCTTCTGTGCTAAGGCCCTCTGCCAGCTCCTCCAGCCCTTCGCCACAGACACAGTATGAGTGCCATACTTCCTCTCACACATTAAAGGACAGGGCTTTACATTTACGTAATTTAGCAGACGCTCTTATCCAGAGCGACTTACAGTTAGTGAGTGCATACATTTTTCATACTGGCCCCCGTGGGAATCGAACCCACAACCCTGGCATTGCAAGCGCCATGCTCTACCAACTGAGCTACAGGAGGCCCTTTCAAAGGTAAAAGAGCTAGGCCATAGTAGTCCTTTTAGTAATCTCTGAGACCCAGAACTAAAATCTTGGGTAGCTGCGTCATATGCTCAATTAGGTTCTGGGGAGAGATATATGATATAAGATACTAACGAGACTAGAGAAGTCTACACCCCCCTAAACGGAAACTCTCAGCCAGAGCAAGGGCCAAATTTCCCCTCCCCTTCTGAAAATCGAAAGATGCGAACACCTGCGAAATTGTGATTTATCCATGTGATCAGTGACAAAAAAAATCTGCCCACAGTCTCTCCTGCTTGGTCCTTTAGCTGGGTCCATGCCTAGTATCCACTTCCTTGGGACTAACCTGAGATTGAAGCCCCAGTTCCTTGTCCATCCACTTGCCTGTCTTGGAGGAGCGAACCCTGGCTTCAGCTCTGGTAATTATGCTATTTCTGGGTCCATCCATTCCTCTGTGTCCTGATGGTAAACATGTGTTTGTTGTATTGTTGTTCAGAGAGAGTGGGCCACGGTTGGCATGGATGCCGTGGTGTGGAGAGCTCTCTACTGTCTTCTTCTTCTCGTCTCCTGACCACTGTCATGACAAGCCATAGCCACAATGATGAAGAATCCCAGAAATGTGGTTACGGTAACAAGAGCGTGCAACAAACAACGGCTCATCTAACCCCTGTTCTCTCTCTCTCTCTCTCTCTCTCTCTCTCTCTCTCTCTCTCTCTCTCTCTCTCTCTCTCTCTCTCTCTCTCTCTCTCTCTCTCTCTCTCTCTCTCTCTCCACCCCCATCTTTCCCACTCTCTACCTTCTATCTCCATGATCCTCTCTTTTTCCCACACTTTCTCCCCTGCATTTAACTCTCCCTCTCCCTGAATACTCTCCATTTCCCCTCTCTGGCTGCTTCTCTCTTCCTACCCCTTCTCTATCCCTGTCATTTCCTCTGGAACCCATTGAAGCCCTGGAGGCTGAGGGCACTCAGTTCATCATCATCTGGGGCCATGTAAGTTTGCCCAGAAAGATGAGTTTTAAACACAACAACAACAACAACAAAGGCAATGCTGTCTGTTACTGTAATACATGCAGTGACAATGGCTCCATACACAGTTAAAGCCCATGTTGAGCAACACTGTGAGTAACCTCTTCTAGAAAATGAATGTGGATTGTGTTTTTCTGTTTTATTTCATTCCCACCTCCCCCAGATAACCTCAATGGTAGCTCTGTTTCATCAAGAATGGTGAAGAGATAAAAATAGGTTTGTTTGTGTGTGTGTGTGTTTGTCAGTGTGTGTTTGTTTGTGGGTTGCTCCTTCTGTCCTTGTGGGGACCTAAAATCCCCAAAAGTCCCCACAAGGATAGTAAAACAAGGAAAATTCTCCCTCGTGGGGACATTTCCCACGTCCCCATGAGGACAAAGGCTATTTTAAGCTTAGGGGTTAGGTTTAGGGTTAGGGTTACAATTAGGGTTAGGGTAAGAGGTTTAGGGTTATGGTTAGGGGTTAGGAGTTAGGTTTAGGGTTAGGGTTAGGGTTACAGGTTAAGGTTAGGGTTAAGGTTAGGGTTAAGCAGAGGTGTGGACTCGAGTCATGTGACTTGGACTCGAGTCAGACTCGAGTCATGAATTTGATGACTTCAGACTCGACTCGACAAAATGTACAAAGACTTGCAACTCGACTTGGACTTTAACATCAATGACTCGTGACTTGACTTGGACTTGCGCCTTATGACTCGAGAAGACTTGCTACGAGGACTTGTAATGACTTGCAAAGGCTTGCTAAGAGGACTTGAAATGACTCGAAACTAAAATGTAGGACTTTGGACTCGACTTGAGACTTGATGGCTTTGACTTTTGACTCGACTTGGGACTTGCCTCATCTTTGACTCGACTTGACTCGGGACTCGAGGGCAAAGACTTGAAACTTACTTGTGACTTGCATAACAATGACTTTGTCCCACCTCTGGGGTTAAGGTTAGGGTTATGGTAAGGGTACAGTTTAGGGTTAGGGGTTAAGGAAAATAGGATTTTGAATGGAAATACATTTTAGGTCGTCATGGGGATAGAAGAGCATGACGTGTGTGCATGCGTGTGTGTGTGTGTGTGTGTGTGTGTGTGTGTGTGTGTGTGTGTGTGTGTGTGTGGGTATGGGGATTTTCCACATGATGATGACAGTGGTACATAAGTTAAAAAAACATGCAAAAAAACAAAACCATGCACATATTCACTCAGTAGGTGTGTGTGTGTGTGTGCGAGTTCATGTGTGTGTGCGTGTGTGCATGTGTGTGTGTGCGTGTGTGCATGTGCGTGCACGCGTAGACACACTCATACTGTGCATTTGATAACATATACATGAACACTGTTCCACTTTTCACTAAAAATGATCCAGGCAAATTAATCTAGCGATGATTTACTGCATTTTCTCTACTAATATGTGCAGTGAGAGAAAGTTGATATCGGAAAAGCACATTTCTCACACTTTACTGCACACGGTCTGCCTTCATGGCCTTTTTCTCTTGCCAGTCTACAGTTTACATAAAAGGGTTTATTTCATCATTGCACTGTAAATGAAGATATATTAGCATCTATTAGGAGCTATGGGCACTTCCACTCTTTAAGAGCCAGTATAGACGGAAAAAATTAAGCGGTATTGTAATTCAATTTTCGACTTATTCATTAAATGTATTTTACTGTGCAAAAGTCATTTTGGTTAGCGCTTTTATGGCCTTCTACTCTCCTGATGCCAATGGATCCTCTAGTGAGACGTAGACCGACGCAGACCGACGCAGACCTGGGGTCCTCCTCCCTCTCTTCCTTGTTTCAAGGTTTTAAACACTATATTCCTCACCCTTTCCTTCTCCATTTCCAGCTTCTTCTCCCTCTCCTCCTCCCTCTCCTCCCCCCTCTCCTCCTCCCTCTCCCTCTCCTCACATTAATTGCATGGTTCTCTCCACAAACATTCCTGAGGGAGGTTCTACCCCGAATAGCCGGCCTTCGAGGTTGGATCCCTGGGCCGGCGGCGCGTTCTATTTGGCCGGGACCATGTCGGAAAAGCCAGGCGGCGACAGCATAACGACCAGTGTCTGAGGGGCTAATTTTTCATGTTCAAACAGAGCTAGCGCCTGGCGGCTAGCATCTGTAGACTGACTCCCTGGTCCAGACTGGGGTTGTCAGTGCCCTGAAGGGGTCGTAAAACACTCAAACCTGACCCTGGGATCCCTTCTTTTATGGGATATACATCCCCTGGTACTGTATATGCAGTCATGTTGTATGCTTTAAGTGACGGAATTGTAGAGTTGAGCCAATGTGAGGCACTGTGTCTCAAACTTGATCTGTGCAGTTGTACAGGTAATTTCCACTGTATTATGTTGTCAGTAGGCATACACATTATCTGTAAAGCGATTTATGGCCTGCACAGAAATACAGTACAACACTTGTCATGACAAACATAGGGATGTAGTGTCAGAACCGAACCTAATCACAGTCTATTCAGCTAGGTATGTGTGATAATATCTCAAATTGGACCAAGTTTGGACCAAGTTTTGCCCTCAGGAATTCAGAAATAAAACTTAAGAAATGCTCTATATTTTGCATGTATGAATTGATTCCCAATGTTCTGTTGCAAAACAAAATGTATTTGAGTGATATAAATAAGGGAGAGTAACATTTTGGATACAGCCTCATTTCAGATCGCATTTCACACAGGCGAGATTTTGGACATCCCCTTGTCAAACTCCAGACAACGAGGGTGTCATTCTGCAGTGACATTGTGTGACTAAGCACTCAGATCCTCCAGTCTGTAACCTCTCCTCTGACCTCATCTTTATAAGACATTGCTAAGGAGGAGGTGAACCTCATTTGGTGTTACGGAGAGGGGAGGCTACTTTCCCCTCATGTTCTCCCTTATTGTGGTTTGGTATAGCCCATGTCCATGTATTCTGGCACTCCTGGCTGTCTCTCTGGTGCCTGTCGCTGGACCTCGGCCCAGTCCATTCTATTCAGTGACGGGGGTTTATTTACTCTTCTCTCTGACCTGGGCTCCCTCTGGGGTAGTTGGCCCCAGCTCCACAGGACCACTGTGGCTTGAGTTCCTCATGTCTTTGTGTGTCTCTGTCTCTCCTTCCTCCCCAGACCCAGACTTGACTCACCACTGTTTATTGGCTTGATTCTCTACAGTTTTGCTCCAGCGAACTTCATGCAAAACATGGCTCCAACAGGCATAAAGACCAACATCCCTAAACTCAACAGCACAAACTTTGGGCTTTGACTGAACAGTATGGAAACAAGTTTAGACTTCTTAAGTTTTGAAGGACGATAAAGCATGATGTATTATGACAGATTTATACATTTTCTTTGCAGATGTCATTATTATTTTTTTCAAGTGTCTTTGTTTTGTCCAAACTTAACAGTTTGAGTAGGTATAGGAAGCATAAGCAGAGTTGAAATAGGTTAGAGAGACGGGAGCAGGCAACACAACTGTATGGTGCTGTCTTGGAGCACTAATTATTTGTGGGTATAAAAAGATTAAGCCACACAGATGAGGCTGAGTAAGAAAAATAGACCACAGCTATAGTGACCTATATATTCCATTATCCTGCAGGTAACATTAGAAAAGTGCTTGGCTCGGATGCTCTGGCTGGGTGTGCTGTGTGCGTTACTGGGAAGTTCATGACACACCAGTAGTTATTGTCATCTTTCTTTGTAGGCCTGTGTGTGTGTGTGTGTGTGTGTGTGTGTGTGTGTGTGTGTGTGTGTGTGTGTGTGTGTGTGTGTGTGTGTGTGTGTGTGTGTGTGTGTGTGTGTGTGTGTGTGTGTGTGTGTGTGTGTGTGTGTGCCTGCTTCCACGTGTGCTTGTTGTGCCTGCATTCCCCTAGCAAAATTCACCTGTGGTTCTTAAGAAGAAAAGCCAAAGCCTCAGAAAGTCAATGAGGGCAATGCCGCACTGAGCTGCATAGCGTGGATTTACAGTATTGTGTAACACCTTTTGTCTTTTACCAGAAATGCTTATCTGTGGCTTTCATGTGTGAGGAGCACAGAGCTAAGGCTTCCGTCGGACACCAACACCCAGTTGCTCCTTCAAACACAGTGACACTGGAATTTTTTTCTTGAGGTCTGTTTGTCAAAGCTACTGTTTCTGCTATACAGGATGTAGCTAGGGGTTTAGGCTTTCATGTATGACTTTACAGACAACATCGACCTCAATGAAAGTACTGTGTGGTTTTGTGGAGAGTGCTCGTTAGGGGCAGGGGTGAATGAAAGATCCCACAGCATTCAACAGAACTGACTGATTCTAAGGAATCAACATGGTGAAGATAAAACACATGCACTAGGCATTACCTAAGCAGGTTATTTTGTATGCATTCAAGCCATGTAATACCTAACTTTCCACATTCATCAAACTAAATATGTAGCTGACACTTTTACTATAAAAGACACACAAGTCACACTGTGTCTCCCCTACAGAGTTCAGGGGGCCAGACGTACAGTGATGCTGGAGAAGTGTAATTGCTCTTGGGCCAAAGAGGGACAGGCATTAGAAACCAACAAGGAACGTGTGGATGACCACAGTCACATAACAGTTTAAAATGTTTGTTCATTGTCCAAGAAGAATGCCACAGACTCTCTCTCTCTAGCTCTCACCCTCTACCTCCCTTTCTCTCTTTCCCTCCTTCCTTCCTTCCTTCCCTCCCTCCCTCCCTCCCTCCCTCCCTCCCTCCTTCCCTGTCTCTAGCTATGTACAAAGAGCCGTAAGAGGTGATGTGCAGGTTGTGCGTGTCCACGTCCAATGTGTCCATTAAGCCGTGCAATACTGTGTTGTAGTCTCCTACAGTCTCCTTCAGCTCATGAAACATGGCGAGAGAAAGGCCATCTAAAAGCTGTTGGACTGAACCCAGGTAGTTGTGGTTTATTGTCTCTTACCCTCGATGAGGCCTATGTAGCAAATATGTGGAATCCATTGCAAAAATAAGTCAATGATCTCACTGACTCAGTATAGGCTACAGTATATTTTGGCAATGACACACTGAGCCAAGCTACATATTTCTTAGCTACCCGAAAGCATGAAAAGCACATACTGTACACATACACAGCAATGGGTTATACATCAAGACAAAATAAAAACTGAAATGCAAGCAGAAATTAATATGCAATTCAACCTAATATATATACAGTATATCAAGGAGAGTTGAAATCACAGAGTAAATCATTTTTTGAGTTAAATTATCTTAACCCTCAACAGAGGGATACGCTCCCTGGAGTTAGTGTTACTTATAACTCCATTTAGAGACAGGGAGTTAAAACTATGGAGTATCCACAGATGTGGGAGGGCATCATTGTCATCTTTCTGTTGCAGATGTAACGATCCCGGCTGTCTGAGTCGGGTCCTGTCTGGTGACGAGTGTTCCTGTTCGTAATCTCCAGTTTCCCGAGGGTTCGGGAACGCTCCGGGGAGCGCTCTTGTGTTCCGCACCTGCATCCCATCAGCAATCTGCACACCTGGTCCTGATCATCACCCTTCTTAGGCTCTGGCCGAACATCCAGTTCCTGCCGGATCGTTAGCCATGAACAGTATGTTTGTCAGCGTATCAGCCTTGAGTTCTAGCGTTAGTTTTTGTTGTTTTGCACCTTGTTGATTTGCTGTGTACTCACCTCCGTTTTGTTCTGTCTGCAGTCTCTCACCCGGAACCTTCACCCAACCTCTGCCTGATGGTCGGCGGCTGCCGAGCCATGTCTGGACCTACCACTGCACCCTCAACAACCCATCCACGCCACCCGCTCTGTCCCTGGATTATTCAGCCTCACTCGGGAGTCAATTAATAAACACTCACCTTTTTCTCTAAGTACCTTGTCCTGGTCTGCTTCTGGGTTCTGGCGTAGTAAACCGTGACAGCAGATAGATTTTTAGAATTGTTTGTTTCAGTATCTGTGTTTTCGCATGTACATTGATTGTTTTTGATCTTATGCTACACAATGATATGTAACATACATTTTCCTAAACTAACCTAATCTGTAAGTGGTTGGATTTATTGCAACCGTTACTGAGAAGGCTGTTCCAATTGACATGATGTAGGTCGTTTCTAGCAACAGCACTTTCCGCCCTGCTCTGACATGCATTCTGAATACAAGTTGTTGGTGATGTAAAATTGCTGGACATCCTCCCTCTTAAATGGATACCACTAGAGATTGGATGTCACATTTCAAGCCACCATAATATGACACAGTAAGAATATGTAAATTAGGCTTTACACCCTTACTCCTTAAATGTGACCATATAAACACTGTAGGAGTTTAATGAACACTTGTGATTATATTGTGAGTAAACATTACTCTAAATAATTAACTCTAGAATACTGAACAACACTACAGAGAGTAAAAAAAAAACATACAGATTTATTTTCAATGAATACTATACAGAGTGAAACGCAGAGTTAAATATAAACACTAAATTGAGCGTATACATCTCTGAAAATATGGCTCTGTTGCCAGAGTACATTTTACTATTTTTAGACTGGGACCAAATGTTATCTGTAGCAGAGTTAAATTTTCTTCCATCAGAATTAAATGTACTCTTTTATCTTTTACAGTGTAGCTAGAAACCTAAGGGATACACATTATAAACATAAAAAGAAAATGCTGTGGCTAAATGAGACACTAAGATGTGATGAAATTAAATGGAAGTGGATTCAGCAGGGCTGATGGCAGAAGGTTTTCCCATTGACCTTGTTGAAACACAGGAGCCCAAGGATGAAGCTGTATTTACACCACGGACTGGTAATCTAATGCAAACATGACGCACAAGAGGGCAACCTAAAGAAGTGGAGGTCGGAAAAATAAATGATAGCCACACCACACCGGGGTTTGTGGCTTTACAGTAGCTGCGAAAGCTGAGGCAAACCCAGCAATTCACCCAGATTTGAGTCTGTTAATTCATGGTATCTATAACAGAGAGCTATAACACACGCGTACGCACACACACACACACACACACACACACACACACACACACACACACACACACACACACACACACACACACACACACACACTATACACACACACACATACACACACACACACATACACAGGCACGCATGCTTATGCACATGCACGCGCACAAATTCAAACAAACATAGTGGTTAAAGGGTGGAAGATGCTCTACATCGTAGACTTAAGAAACTAAAGTAATTTCCCTAAAAGTGCATCCTATGGTGGATAATGTATTTCATTCATTGAAATAAGTGCCTTGTGTACCATTTATTCAGCCCGTGGTCAGCCCCATACATACTTAATGTAATAGAATGATAACCATTCAGAGAAGTCACATTTCCTCCTCTCACGTGACGTGTTCTGTTCTTGTCTATCAGTGCATAGACACTGTTTGGCAATTATGCACCTATTAGGATTAGCGTAGATTAAGCTATCATAGGGATGAGTTTGAACACTAGCTAATACCACTCCAATTACGGGACTATTATCTTCCCCCACAGCTCTCTGTGGTCCTCTCCTCTCTGCCTAACTTTATCTGGGCTGGCCAGTCCACTGCCAGACTAGAAACCTGTGAATGTAGGCCCCGGAGGGTGTTCCAATACAGACCTTTCGGTTTGTTCTCTTATCACAGCTCAAGCGCTCTGATAATGATAGGAAAGTCTAGCAGAAGTCTAGCAGACCTCACAAATAAACAGTGAGGGGATTATTTATGAGACTTCACTGCCATGCCAAGCATCTGTTTGTAACGTTTTGAATTTATACTTTTTTAAGCATAACAGATTATCTAGCAGTCTGAGAGAGCCAGATGAGAGATTTAAAGTGGTGACAAGCACACTAAAGAGAACATTCTGTAACACCACATCTTTCTTTTTTTCACATTTAGTTGTAGTCCCAAAGATTCACTGGCACTCACATACAGTAGATCTACACATTCATTTAGGGAAAAAATAAAATGGCAATTTTAAGGCCTCTTTCCAACAAAAACATAAGAAGCGAGACAACTCATAATTATGGCCCATTCAAAGTGCATTACTTGACTCTGGTTAGAAAAAACCGCTGAAGCAGAAAATTGTGAGAGCTACCACAGCGCTCTCTAAGTGCACTTGTTGGGATGGCATTAATATTGGAATGATCATTTGGCGCGCTAGGCTAATTTAGCGCCTGTGATTTCTCTGCCCGTCGTCCTCTCGGCGATCAGGCCATAGTTTCCCTGCCTCCTTACTGAACCCCCATCGCTGGGTTAATAGAGCCGTATCAAAGGGCTGTAAACATTATGGAGCGCTTTACTGCAGTCACTGCTACTAGGCCAGCTCTCTGTCTGTCTGTCTGTCTATATGTCTGTCTGTCTGGTACAGTAGCTACTGACCCCAGACCAGGGATATCTCAGGTTTAGCCAAGAACAGTACAACTATCAGTGTTTGGTAACATCCTGGGCAGTTGCAAGAGTTCACTTAATACACATTTTTAAATACATGTTTTAACATTAAACTCAGTCACTTTTCAAGTTCATCCCAGACTCTCTAAGGTGTCCTTTCCTCTGTGTGGAAACTCAGTAGGACAGGCATGGGAAGCGGGTGTGAAGGTAGAGGGAGAGCTGCATTTGAGGTTTAAGGAGAAGCTTAGAGGGAGCCGGAAGCTGCAGATGAGGGTTTTAGGGGAATGGAGGGAGCGGAGTGTGAGGGCCGAACACTGTAGATATGAAGGCATTAGCATTTTTAAGGTGCAGTAGTAAATCCTGCGCTGGAAGTGGAGGGGCAGGATCTGGGGAAATTAACCAGGATTAATGCACTCCCATCGTCACGGCGACTGATAGCGGTTACTATAGTGCCGAGGGGGTCACCTTGGGCTGCCTTTGTGTGGTAAAAAGGCAGGGTGGGGTTAGATAGGGAATGTGTAAAATAATGGACTGGGTTGGGATGCATTCATATTACTGTATATGATGCCTTCCATCAAATGTCAATGCACTTTACATTGTGTGTGGGTAATCCATCTAAACCCAATAACAAGGCACTCATCTGGTTACGTTAATGCCCTGCAGCCATGCAATACTTGATATGTGTGGTTAGGAAATATACAGGACCATATATATAACATTTAATTGACAAAAAAATGTTCAATCAGGAAACTCCACTTTGTCTGTTTTCGAGCAGCAACTTTGAGTTACTGAAAATGAAAGACAGAAATATTTATCTTGATCATAGTCAACAACATCCAGTATTGGAGACTTTGCTGTATTGTCCTTTGGCAACAACTAATATACACCAGCTGTTTTTCTGTGTCATTCTTAAACCCAATGTCACTCTGAAGCCACACTGATGGCACTTGTGCTTGTGGGCCATGCCATGATTGGTCGGAAATGTAAATAACGTTGCAGTTCTCAAGTTTATACTCTTGGCTGGGTGTCTCAAGTCTTGAAGAAACCCATGTACTTCTTTGAAAACAACAGATTATCTAACGTATGCTAACTGTACCCTAGTCACTTAGAGTAACAGTTGAAGACTGAACCTACCTTATATATACAAAAGTATGTGGACACCCCTTCAAATTAGTGGATTTGGCTATTTCAGCATCACCCATTGCTGACAAGTGTATAAAATCGAGCAAAAGCCATGCAATCTCCATAGACAAACACTGGCAGTAGAATGGCTTTACTGAAGAGCTCAGTGACTTTCAACGTGGCACGTCATAGGATGCCACCTTTCTAACAAGTCAGTTCGTCTAATTTCTGCCCTGCTAGAGCTGCCCTGGTCAACTGTAAGTGCTGTTATTGTGAAGAGGAAATGTCTAGGAGCAACAACGGTTCAGCTGTGAAGTGGTAGGCCACACAAGCTCACAGAAAGGGACTGCCGAGGGCTGAAGTGCGTAGCGCGTAAAACTTGGCTGTCCTCGGTTGCAACACTCACTACCGAGTTCCAAACTGCCTCTGGAAGCAACGTCAGCACAATAACTGTTCGTCGGGAGCTTCATGAAATGGGTTTCCATGGCCGAGCAGCTGCACACAAGCCTAAGATCACCATGCGCAATGCCAAGCGTCGGCTGGAGCGGTGTAAAGCTCGCCGCCATTGGACTCTGGAGCAGTGGAAACGCGTTCTCTGGAGTGATGAATCACGCTTCACCATCTGGCAGTCCGACTAATTAAATCTGTGTTTGGCGGATGCCAAGAGAACGCTACCTGCCTGAATGCATAGTGCGAACTGTAAAGTTAGGTGGAGGAGGAATAAGGGTCTGGGGCTGTTCGGGCTAGGCCCCTTAGTTCCAGTGAAGGGAAATCTTAACGCTACAGCATACAATGACATTTTAGATGATTCTGTGCTTCCAACTTTGTCGCAACAGTTTGGGGAAGGCCCTTTCCTGTTTCAGCATGACAATGCCCCCATGCACAAAGCGAGGTCCATACAGAAATGGTTTGTCGAGATCGGTGTGGAAGAACATGACTGGCCTGCACAGAGCACTGACCTCAACCCTATCGAACACCTTTGGGATGAATTGGAATGACGACTGTGAGCCAGGCCTAATCACCCAACATTAGTGCCCGACCTCACAAATGCTCTTGTGGCTGAAAGGAAGCAAGTTCCAGCAGCAATGTTCCAACATCTTGTGGAAAGCCTTCCTAGAAGAGTGCAGGCTGTTATAGCAGCAAAGGGGTGGACCAACTCTATATTAATGGCCATGATTTTGGAATGAGATGTTCGACGAGCAGGTGTCCACATACTTTTGGTCATGTAGGGTATGTTGAGGTCAGTAGAGAGAGAGAGAGAGAGAGAGAGAGAGAGAGAGAGAGAGAGAGAGAGAGAGAGAGAGAGAGAGAGAGAGAGAGAGAGAGAGATAATATGTCATGTTGACCAGTGACCAGCGCTTCTCCAGAACGGTTGGATACTTGGAGTGGTATTGATATGGATTTATTGTCCGTTGTGCTGTTGTGTAATAACTGCTGGTATTTTGTAACAGTTTGTCTTACCCTTACAGAGATGGTGGCTAATAGGTAGTCTATAGGGATAGAACTGTGCCTGCACACATCTGTGTATTTCCTTGAGTGTATGAGGAGGAGAAGGGAGAAGGACCTGTCATTTCCTTGTCTCGTCCGTTCTCTGTGCTGGTGAATGCTCCATCCGTCAGGACTTAAGTAGTTTTCCGACACTACATTGACCTTGAGTGCCTGGCATCGATTTCCCGTGGCGTCGCACCGAGCGGGGTCGTTACCGCGTTGCCCCGCCATGGGGTGTGATCGGGAACACATTCCCCAAATCCCGATACCGCGCTGCCGTATGGCTGTGATGGATCGCCCGCCTCTGTAGACCATCAATCCTCACCTGCCGTAACCACTGTGACACCTGTGCCGAATGTATCATCATACACGCCACAGACATGGCAGAGCAGGAGGGCAGGGGGTTGGATACTAAATAAAGACCCGCTTCACATCAGGTACATGCACACACACACACACATGCACACGCACCCACATTCACACTTTCATACATATACTGCATGAACCCTTGCTACCATACCCTTCTCCTTCACTTTGTCAAACCTATTCCTTGAAATGAACTCATATCAGCTGGGGAGTTATGTTTAAATGTAACCCCCTTCTCCTGGTGAGCTCAACGTTTTGTTCAACAATGAAATTGCTGACGTAGCAAGGTGATGTGTGAGAAGGTGACAATGCATGTCAGACACATGTATATCCAGCTAATCTTAGCATGAGAGGACTCCCATTTTGGGAAAGACGGATGATTGCTCCACTTCAAGCACTTCAGCCAGGCACAAAACAATAACTAGAAGGCATCATTATTCATGTGTTTTTACATGGCCCTGTGTAGCTCCGTTGGTAGAGCATGGTGTTTGCAACGGCAGGGTTGTGGGTTCGATTCCCACGGGGGGCCAGTATGAAAAATAAGTATGCACTCACTAACTGTAAGTCGCTCTGGATAAGAGTGTCTGCTAAATGACAAAACATTTTACAAATATGTGTAACATAAATGGCATGTATATACTTCTCTTTTCATGGCAGTTCTCTGTAGAGAGAGGAGCGGAACCTCGAACGGAGATTCACCGCACTTTATGGTTTGGAAAAGAGGTCACATGACCTTGCCCATCCACTAATTTAATTAATTACCCACAGTTCCCTGGAACAGCTTTTATGGGCAGTTTATAAAAAAAAGAGGGGAGAAGACGAGAAAAAACCTTCTGTTATTTTTACTGCCATGCGAGTGGCTGCGTACGCGCTGTCTCTGACAAAGGTCTAGTCTCCTCCGTGTCTCCGGCAGTGATGCCAAGCACAGGGTTAACGACCTGTGCAGTGATGGGACAGACTGGACAGAGGAGAGGGGCGTCCCTCTGTAGCTCTGTGTCTCTGTATAACTATCTCTCTCTTTAGCCTCTTCTTCTCTCCATCTCTCCATCATAATTTCCCATCTCCTTTCCGTAAGTGTCCGTCTCTCCATTTAACGTATGATCCTTGTCTCTCTGGGCAATATTGTACAGTATTTCCACATTCACTCTCTCCAATTCTCTCTCTCTCCCTCCCTTGCCCCCCTCCTCCTCCCTCTCCCCCCTCTCTCTTCTCTCCCTCATCTCCTTCCTCTCCCCCCTCTCCCCCCTCTCTCTGTCTCCCTGGGTATTGTCTCATAGTGAACAGGCTCTGGTGCCATCCAGACCGCAGTTCTGTGCCCAGACCACAGGCCCCATGCGGAGGGGAGCGGCTTACGAGCTCTACCCACCAGGAGAACACTCCTCACAGGCACAATGCCCCCTTTCATAGGGCTTCTCCATGGGCGTCACACAGACCCACCAAGAGCCAGAGGCAAAGAGAGAGTCTCAATACATGTACCCGCATTAACACACATAAACACACACTCACACACATATAAGTGCACACATACAGATGCAAGCATATGGGGCGTGCATATACATACACACACACACACACAACTCCTTATTTCATTAACTCTGATAGCTAAAGTGCTTAATGCTTCGCTACACTACTAGAAGAGCCCAAACCTCCTGGATATGCCCAAGCTTTACTCTCTATATCCTCACACTAAGACATGGATTAGGTGGCATCAAAGGATGAGAAGTAGAACCAATGGATTCCTGTATTAGTTTTAATGCTTCCTCCAAAAGTAACACTTTTCATTCTTTCTTATACCTGAATATGCATAGACATTGGTTTTTATAATGTGTACTGCGTGGAATTACTGTTTGTGTCCAATTACATCTCATTCATATTGCAGGATTATTTCAAGACAGGAGTGGCAACAGGGGAGAACGACTGCCCCCTCTCATTGAAGCCAAGGCCGACCGCGGTACTGCAGGCATTGTTAGCAGAAACAGGATCCCCATTATAGCGAATGGATAAAAAGCAATCTTCGTGTGAATAAAAATATATATAATAGAAGACAATCATGGTACCAATAATTGTTTCAAATACACTAGATGTATGTCCTTGAACTGATTATTTTAAAATCGCACACATAAGAAGTTATAAGGATAATTTAGTTGCTAATGGCAGCTTGCAGTACCTCTGTCAGCCTTCAACTTGAGTTACTCAGTGAGGGCGGGCAGCACTGACATAGCCTGCAACGTCACTTCCTGGAGTAGATCAAACTGTGCATGTTATGTCTCCATGAGACACCATCTTAGCAAGACTTTCTGGGCTTCAAATGCTCTATTGAGTCTGAATGGTGGAATGAATGGTATCACGTGATCGATGGCTTTGTCCATTCTTTTTACAGTCATTGAGTGGAAATAGTCACAATTCTCAACGGCTTCATACACTCTCTCAGGAGCTGCTATAATACCAGCATTGGACCGACTGTGATAAGTACATAGAAAAACAGCATCACACTGTGTTTTCAGACAACTGAATGTGAGTGGTAGCATGAGTTAGAATGGGTACACTGAGATAATAGTAGCACACAAAAAGAAGAGAACATTATACAGTTACTCCATCCAAACCAACCAACAGTCCTAACTCCCACATTATAGTTCCCACCTTTCTCTTTGACTGTATTCTTAATTATAAGTCGCTCTGGATAAGAGCGTCTGCTAAATGATGTAAATGTTAATGTAAATGTAAAGCCAGGAATCTTTGAAATGCTCCCCTTTGATCCAACCCCGTTCGACAGTGGACCGGCCCCCTCTGAGCCCCTTGATTGAGAGGAATAGTAGACAGGACTAATCTATCCATCGGATGTAGGGTGGACCGGATCGTGATCCAGAGTGCCACGCTTTGATAAGGGACGGCTTTGAATGATTCTTTAAACTATCGATTGCCTCCGATATGACTATCAACAGAGCAAGAAGAAAAGGAGAAGAAAGAGAGCTAAAAACGAGGGAGGACTAATTACAATACTTAAAGGGTAAGCTCATTGATATGTGTGTTTAACTGAGGGGGAATCGCCTTTCATTTTTTCCCAAGAGATGTTTTTTTTAAAAATCATTATTTGAATATTTTCTACTGTAAAATACCACTTTATAACAGTGTTAATCAGCTAGTACTTTTGGATTCTTGAAACCGTAGTGTTAATAATACATATAGGAGAAGCTCAGCATTGTACATCAGGACGCACTACTGCAACGCGTTTCGACTACTAGTCCTCGGGCAACGTTGTGGACGGAAGCTGATGTGTCTCTAGAAATATATACCAAACCTATATTGAGGGTAAGAGCTTGAATTCAAAAACAGTCACACTAAATCTTGGGCAATCTAGTTATTTTCCTTCATATCTGTGGTTTTGGAGTGGTATAATTAATAAATAAATAAAAGTATCGGGTTGGAGGGGTGGGCAAGGGCCTTTCCTGTTTCCACTGTGGTGTCCTTACCCTGTGGTCTACTCCTGCCTCCTGCCTGCCCAGTCCGGCCATGGTGGTAACTGCCTCCATCCGCCTGCCCAGCCGTTACTCACACCACACAGACTATAGGGTTCAGGCTCGGAGGCTGAAACCACCCCCTGGAATCAGTCTATATGGTTCAGGCTAGGAGGCTGAGACCACCCCCCTGGAATAAGACTATATGGTTTAGGCTAGGAGGCTGAGACCACCCCCTGGAATCAGCTAGCAGCCAAGACGTTAGTCATCTCCTCCACTCTTCTGCTACCTGTCTCTCTTCCGCTCCCTTTTCCCCCCTTTTTTAATATTTTCTTCATCCTCTCTGACCCCCTTTCTCTTCATCATCCCTTCCTCTCTCTCTCTCTCTCTCTCTCTCTCTCTCTCTCTCTCTCTCTCTCTCTCTCTCTCTCTCTCTCTCTCTCTCTCTCTCTCTCTCTCTTCTCCCTCTCCCTGCCTCCCCCACTCCCTCCCTCCCTCCCTCCCTCGCTCATCCCCCCTGTTACTCTCTCCCTCTCTCCCCCTCTCTTCGCCATCATAGCCTCTGTCTCTCAGCATCGACAGCAGAGTAATTTAAAGTGGTGTTCCCAGGGGCCCAGTCCTTTACATCCTCCTCTAGGAATATGCAGCCTATTGATTAGTTATCAGGGCCTAATTGGGGCGCGATCTCTCTCGCCCTCAGACGCTCCCATGTATGATGGAGATGGCAGGAAGTTGATACTCCTCTGGTGCTTGTAAATAGACTATGTTGAACAGAATGTCTTCCCATCCTCTCCCCAGACAAATCTTACTGTCCCTCTCTATTTCTTTCTTTTTACACTATCCATTCTTTCATTTTGTCATCATAGTGTCTCTCAAGCAGGCTTTGACTATTTATTCATTACAGAGCACTCTATGGTGAAATATTATGTTGGATTTCCAGTGTCATGTCCAAAACAAACCCATCAAATGAGGAAAAGTGTACATTCACTACAAGTACATTTACATCCAAAGCCAAAAACCCCCATCAATAACCGTAGTTGGAAAGTTGCTCTGAATTCAAGCATCTGCAGAATAGATCCATGTAAGAACTGATCTAGTTCAGGGAGGCTAGCGGCCCGACCCGGCCCAACTCACACACAAAGACCAACAAAGTCGCCCCCCCCCCCACACACAATATGTCTCTCTCTCCCTCTCCCTCTCTCCCTCTTTCCCTCTCTCCCTCTCTCTCTCCAGCTCTCGGCTAAGGCTGAGGCTTAGACTCGGCCTCCCTGGAATACGGTGGGCGGCTCCGGCCACAACTCCCACTGAGCTGGAGCGTGGTGCGGAGATCGGCTGGAATGGGAATAGACAGTTAATGGGCACTTAGAGGATGGTGAAAACATTTTCCTCTGGAGACGCAGTGGTTTGGAGCCATCTCAGCGGGTACTGGCCTGGCCAGCTCTCTGACTCTCTCTCCCTGCCTTTCTATTTGTCCTCCTCCTCATCGTATGGCTTTGCCTCCTCCCCCTCTTGCGTCGTCTCTGTCTCCTCATTATCCTCCTCCTCTTCCTCATCCTCTTCTTCATCTTGTCCATGCTTTTACATCATCATCCTCCTTTCTGTTCCGTCTCTGCTCTTTCTAGCTCTGCCATTCTCGTTCCATCCCTTGTTCACTTTCCTCTTTGTTATCCTCTTACCTCCTCATCCTTTGCTCCTCCTCCATTCTCTTCTAAACCTCCCTAGTGGACAGTGGAGGTGGGCTGCCTTGGCAGCGACCAGGCCCAGTCTGCTCATGGTTCTCTGTGAGGCGTGGAGTGGAGGAGGAGGCCGGAGCCTGTAGGGCCGATGCCCAGCAGCAGTGTCTTGTGATGGGTATTGGCTCTGCCTCAACCCCCTTCCCTCTACGGCCCGGCCAGTCCAGACATCTGAGAATGTCGTTAAAAGAACTGGTGTCACCTCAGGATAGTCTGAAGTCCTGCAGCCCATTTTCCAACCCATTCACTCACTCAGCCCTCACCGAACCTGCTCCACTGCTGTCCTAGTGCCATTCAACCAACACCTCATATAACTTTGGACCCAGCTTCTATTTACAGCATGTTTTACTGTGCGTTTAGTTTATATGTTTTCTTTTCTCCTTTTTCCGCCGTCCGATTTCTTCTCTTCCTCCTAAAAGTTTTTCTTAGACTCGAAGCTCCTTGGAAAATGGAGGACAGTCAAGATGAAGATGATAAAGTGGATCCTTTTCTGAGACAAGAAAGACACCAACTGATGTGACAAGAAAATTAACTCTCTAATCTAATTTAGGCTACATTTCTTTTAGATTCACTCCAGAGAGCCATCCTCTAAACCACATCTAATGTTAGTTCAAATTTCCACCAGCTCTATAGCATCATCATGACCGAGCTAAAGGCTTAAAGCCTGTTTGTCATTACGGCAGTGATCACATCAAGAGCATGTTCTTCTGAAGAGGGTGCCCACTTATCCTGCTGGTCCCCCCGCAAACACGCTACTGCAGGTTTCACGCTTTAGAACACACACCCCACATCACAACTCTACAGTTCTCAAAATGTAGACGTCACTGGCCCATGTGTCACGACTACTCTAGTGAAGATGCTAGCAAGTCTTTCTAGGCCTGGCTTCTCTGACACAGGCCATATGGATAAAGTTCATTGGTGGATACGGGGCAGTAATACAATTTGTGCACATTAGAGAGACATTTATTTGACAATGATGAAATGCATTTGGTAGTACCCTGATGTAGATCAACATAGATATATTGTTATCCAATGCATTGCATAATAGCACTAACAGATCTACACCAGTCTCAAACGCTGGTCTGAATAGGAGCATTACAGGTACACAATGTGCTAGAGATGAGGTAATTTATATGGGACCATGGACTGTACAAGAGTGATGGAGTAGAGGTGTCTTCTCTTAAGGATGTATGGAGAGAGACAGAGAGAGATGGACATGCTCTCAGACTGAGCAGAAGGGTCTATCTGGGGGAGGGCAGTAGAAATCTGCCACGGGAGGCAGATGTGTCCAAATGTGACCCCCTCAGCAGACCCGTCCAGCCCTAAAGACTATCTAATTGACTGGCTGGTCTTCCCCATCCTCCCCCTTACCTCCTCCAAGTCCCTCTGGACTGCTATCAGATGGATGGTGTTAACTCCCAACTGATCAAGCCCCATTCACCGCTAATGAGAAAACGCTTAATGACCATAGAATGTGTGTGTTTGTGAGTGTGTATGTATTTGTGTGTGTGTGTGTGTGTGTGTGTGTTTGTGCACATATGCATATGTGTGTTTGCACACACGTGTGCGATTTAATGTTCCAGAGTGAGGTTTAAGATGGGGCTTGACCTGATACCTGTACTATTCCACCACCCCTAACTGATGTTAATTACCCCCCTACACCCCTACCCCCTACGCCCTCCACCCCATCTCACCCCAACCATGGTGAGGCATAGCATGTCCTGTACAGCTCATCAATCAGGATGAAATATCTGTTGACATCAGAGCCCCTTTCCTGGCTCTGGTTCAACAGGTTAATATCATGTACCTCAGAATATAATCCCTTGGTTGAGATCAGCCAGGGATCATTTAGTTACTTGACAGTTATAAAACATTGCAATGGTTACAAAACAAAATCCTAGATCTCCAAAAGACAAATTGTTCCGAACAATATCTATAAATTCACAAATGGGACAGTTCACTTCCATGTATGATATCTCCACTGAGACCATAGAGGACGAACAGTACTGACGATTGTGTAATGACCACAATCATGTGTAACCAACACTGGGTAACAGGCAGAGAGACCTCTGGGACAGTGTGTGTGTGGGGTGTGAGACTCTGCTGGAGGTATTGACTGACTGTGGTTCCTCCATGCTGCAGTGTTCTACTGATCTATATCCAGCTCTCCCAGTGCTAGTGTATGCCTCTGCACGCCTCCACCCCACACTACACAGAGTCAGCCTAGGAGGCCTACTGGCCTGGGGCTGGGGGAACCACCACAAATAACACTCACCAGAACACACAGAATCGTATTATGAAGTACTACATCAGAGTTGGAGAAATAAATAATTTAATTAACATAATCAGTGCCTATTTGTATCAAGAAAGAGATGGCTTGAAGGGAAATTACTGTCTATGGGAGGCGGATACCATTCTCTCCCTCTCTGCTTCTCCCTCTTCCTCAATGAAGGTCTCCTTCCCAGCAGATCTATTTATATCGGTTTAAAATGGGAAACATGGAAGTCGGTCTCTGACCACCAGAACCTAAGGAGACCCACAGGACTCCATCTAGCTCTCTTCTCTAGTTTGCTCAGGATCCCCATGAGGGGAAGGAACCAGACACCCATTAAAAAGACCCAGGACACCCAGTTAACAGCCAGATACCCCCTTTTAGAGCTCCGGATCCCCTCTTAAAATCCCTCATTCCCTGGATGATAGTGTGTCATCTTTGGTAGAGATCAGACAGCAGGCAGCTGGTGGCAGTGGAGGAGCAGCCTGCCCCCTCCTGCCACAGGAGAGATGGCTGAGAGGAGTCATCCATCACTGCCTGGTGCCTGCCTGTGTGAGGCCCATCCACACAGGGACCCATGGCTAATGATTGCCTGGCTGACTGGAGCTAGGGTTGGGGCTGAGGCTGGGGTTGAATCTTGGAGTTTGGAGCTGGAGCTAGGGCTGGGGTTGGGGTTGTGGGGGGGTTCAATCTCAGGCTTGGGAGTGGGGTTGGAGCTGAGCCGGGGTTTTGGATGGGAAAAGAGTTGGAGTTGAGGATGGGGCTGAGGATTAGTGTAGGTTTGGAGGCTGGGGATGGAGCTGGGGGTCAAGCTAAGCTCTGGGGATGATTTAGTATTGATAATAATTCTGGGGGTTGAGACCACTCTGAAAAAGCTACTTACTCATTCTGCAGTGTCTTCAGAGGTACACAACATAGATGTCAGTGCCATATTCGTTAGGTTTGTTTTGAACTTTAGTAAAGGTCCTAGGTATTTTCTAGATATTTGTTTGAGCCAATGACAATGTGAGTATAGTAGTCTACTCTACTCTACTCACACTCTGGAGGGTTAAGCAGTGAAGAGTGTCTCTTCTTGGAAGGTGTCCTGTTCCACTCCTCCACTGAGGCTGAGAGGCTGAGGGGCCGTGTATAAGGGGGAAGGGAAACTGGAGATTTATATCCTCCACTGACACGCGCTGCTCTGGGTCCCATGTTAATGGAAAATGAGATGTTTAAGAGTCCAGGGGAGAAATACAGCTCTCCTTAAATCCCGCCTGTCAGCCTACGTAACAGCATCATAAGTATAGCCTAGCATGTTAATGCCATTAATGCCAGTAATATGTCACATTTTCAGCATAGTTTTATCCCTCGATTTCTATGTTTTACAGTAAACGCTTGAAGTCTTCTCAACGCAGCTTACATAAAGCCATATGAATGTCTATGTCACGTTACGTTCATGTCACGGATTCTGCCGAGGCTGCCCCTCCTCCTTGCTCGGGCAGGCTTCGACGTTCGTCGTCACCGGAGTACTAGCTGCCACCGATCTATGTTTCTGTGTTCTACTTGTTTTGTCTTTATTGTACACATCTGGTTCCCATTATGTTCATGATTTGTTCCCTATTTAACCCTCTGGCTCCCACTGTGTTGTGTGCGTGTTTGTTCTATGTTTGGTGTCATCGACTGGTGAGCGGTATTTGTCCTCCCTGCGTGGAGATTATGTTAATTTATTTTCACAAGTAAAGTACGTTGTCTACTAGCTCTGTGTCCTGCGCCTGACTCTGTCCTACCGCTACACACTGACGCCTGACAGAAACACGCACCTCAAATGGAGTCAGCAGGTACATTCATTCCTTCCGGATCAGTGGAGGAACGCGTCCAGCAGCAAGCGACCATGATACAGACTCTAGGCACAGCCATGGATCGCGTGTTGAACACTATGGAGCGATGGGAGAGAGCGGTGTGGGTTGCTACACTGCAACCCACACCGCTGTCCACCCCTTCGTCACCTGGGTCCAGTGGGATTCGGCTCTCGATCCCGAGGGCATATGATGGTACAGCTGCCGACCATCCACCCGGCTCCCTCGGGATACGAGAGCGTGTCCGCCCTCATCTCCTGTCTGTCGGGGAGAGCGCTCGAGTGGGCCAACGAGAGTGGGGAGGAATAGACGCGGCGTCGGTGCGCTATGCGGAGAGGAATAGACGCTGCGCCAGCGCGGGATGGAATGAGAGGGCCCTGATTGACCACTACCGATGCAGCCTACGGGAGGACGTTCGTCGAGAGCTGGCCTGCAGGGACACCTCCCTTAACCTGGACCAGCTGGTGGATTTGTTGATAAGGCTGGATAACCTGTTGGCCACCCGCGGACGTCCGGATCGGGGTCCGTCCATTCCATCCCCCAGCACCTCCAACCCTACACCGATGGAGCTCAGAGGTGCTGCTCTCAGGGAGACCGGAAGGGGGGCCGTTTCCTGCACCAACTGTGGCCGCAGAGGACACACTGCTGGTCGGTGCTGGGGAGGGTCCTCAGGGATTCGAGGCAGCAGGCAGAGCACTGGTGGACCTTCCCAGGTGAGTAGGCACCTGACTCACGCAGAGCTCCCTGTTGCGCACATGTCTATTGACATAGAATTTCCTGAGATTTCCCCACATTCCCAGGATAAGGCGCTCATAGATTCAGGCGCAGCTGGGAACTTTAATGATCGTATATTTGCCCGTAGATTAGGGATTCCTATTGTTCCTGTAGATGTGCCCTTCCCTGTACATGCCTTAGATAGTCACCCTTTAGGGTCAGGCCTGATTAGGGAGGTCACAGCTCCACTCTGGATGAAAACGCAGGAGGGTCATGAGGAGAGAATTAGTCTCTTTCTGATCGATTCACTTGCATTTCCAGTGGTGTTGGGGCTTCCCTGGTTAACCTCTCATGACCCCACGATTTCATGGCAACAGAGGGCTCTCAAGGGATGGTCACGTCAGTGCTCAGGGAGGTGTGTAGGTGTTTCCATAGGTGCAACTACGGTGGAAAGTCCAAACCAGGTCTCCACTATGCACATTCCCCCCGACTATGCCGATTTGGCTCTTGCCTTCTGTAAAAAGAAGGCGACTCAATTACCACCCCATCGACATGGGGATTGTGCGATAAATCTCCAGGTAGGCGCTGCACTTCCCCAGAGTCACGTGTATCCTCTGTCACAGGAGGAGACGGCTGCTATGGACACATATGTCTCCGAATCGCTGGGACAGGATACATTCGGCCTTCCACTTCACCTGCCTCCTCAAGTTTATTTTTTGTGAAGAAGAAGGATGGAGGTTTACGCCCGTGCATTGACTACCATGGTCTCAATCAGATCACTGCTAGTGTGACGGAGTCATTGCACAGGGCGCGCTTCTTCACCAAATTGGATCTCAGGAGCGCGTACAACCTGGTGCGTATCCAGGAGGGGGATGAGTGGAAGACGGCATTTAGTACCACCTCTGGGCACTATGAGTACCTCGTCATGTCGTACGGGTTGATGAATGCTCCATCAGTCTTCCAATCCTTTGTCGATGATATTTTCAGGGACCTGTACGGACAGGGTGTAGTGGTGTATATAGATGACATTCTCATATACTCCGCTTCACGAGCCGAGCATGTGTCCCTGGTGCGCAAGGTGCTTGGTCGACTGTTGGAACATGACCTGTACGTCAAGGCGGAGAAATGTCTGTTCTTTCAACAGTCCGTCTCCTTCCTAGGGCACCACCTGTCCGCGTCAGGGGTGGAGATGGAGATTGACCGCATTTCGGCCGTGCGTAATTGGCCGACTCCAACCACGGTTAAGGAGGTGCAGCGATTCTTAAGGTTTGCCAACTACTACCGGAGGTTTATCCGGGGCTTTGGTCAGGTAGCGGCTCCCATTACCTCCTTGCTGAAGGGGAGACCGGTGCGACTGCAGTGGTCAGCTGAGGCGGACAGAGCTTTTGGTCACCTGAAGGACCTGTTTACCTCGGCTCCTATGTTGGCTCATCCGGATCCCTCCTTGGCATTCACAGTAGAGGTGGACGCGTCCGAGGCTGGGATAGGAGCTGTACTGTCTCAGAACTCAGGTACGCCACCAAAGCTCCACCCCTGTGCTTTCTTTTCGAAGAAGCTCAGCCCGGCGGAGCACAACTATGATGTGGGGGACCGGGAGCTGTTAGCTGTTGTCCAGGGTCTGAAAGCGTGGAGGCATTGGCTTGAGGGGGCTAAACACCCATTCCTCATTTTGAGTGACCACCGCAATCTGGAGTACATCCGGGCGGCGAGGAGACTGAACCCTCGCCAGGCAAGGTGGGCCATGTTTTTCACCCGTTTTGTGTTCACCCTTTCTTACAGACCAGGTTCTCAGAACGCTAAGGCAGATGCTCTGTACCGGCTGTATGACACAGAGGAGAGGTCCATGGAGCCCACTCCCATACTTCCGGCTTCTTGTCTGGTGGCACCGGTGGTGTGGGAGGTTGACGCGGACATCGAGCGGGCGTTATGTATGGAACCCACTCCCCCCCAGTGTCCAGAGGGTCGTTTGTACGTTCCATTAGATGTCCGCGATCGATTAATCTATTGGGCTCACACGTCACCCTCCTCTGGTCATCCTGCATCGGTCGGATAGTGCACTTAGATGGAAGTACTGGTGGCCCACTTTAGCTAAGGACGTGAGGGTTTATGTTTCCTCCTGCTCGGTGTGCGCCCAGTGCAAGGCACCTAGACACCTGCCCAGAGGGAAATTACAACCCCTACCCGTTCCACAGTGGCCGTGGTCCCACCTATCGGTGGATTTCGTTACGGACCTTCCCCCGTCACAGGGGAACACCACGATCCTGGTCGTTGTGGATCGGTTTTCTAAGTCCTGCCGTCTCATTCCTTTGCCCGGTCTCCCTATGGCCCTACAGACTGCGGAGGCCCTATTTACACACGTTTTCCGGCACTACGGGGTACCTGAGGATATACTGTCTGATCGGGGTTCCCAGTTCACCTCAAGGGTCTGGAGGGCGTTCATGGAACGTCTGGTGGTCTCGGTCAGCCTGACCTCAGGGTTTCACCCCGAGAGTAATGGGCAGGTGGAAAGAGTAAACCAGGATGTGGGTAGGTTTCTGCGGTCCTATTGCCAGGACCGGCCGGGGGAGTGGTCGGTTTTCATCCCCTGGGCAGAGATGGCCAAAAACTCCCTCCACCACTCTTCCACTAACCTTTCTCCATTTCAGTGTGTACTAGGTTATCAGCCGGTCCTGGCACCATGGCATCAGAGCCAGATCGAGGCACCTGCGGTGGATGAATGGTTTTGGCGCTCGGAGGAGACCTGGAACGCTGCCCATGTACGCCTGCAACGGGCCATCAGGCGACAGAAGGTGAGCGCCGACCGCCACCGCAGTGAGGCCCCGGTGTATGCACCGGGGGACCGGGTCTGGCTCTCGACCCGAAACCTGCCCCTTCGCCTGCCCTGCCGGAAGATGGGTCGGCGGTTTGTTGGGCCATTTAAAGTCCTGAGGAGATTGTTATAGGTTACAACTTCCTCCTGATTACCGTATTAACCCCTCGTTCCATGTGTCTCTCCTCAGGCCGGTGGTAGCTGGTCCACTCCAGGAGTCTGAGGTATGGGAGGTTCCTCCGCCCCCACTGGACATCGAGGGGGCACCGGCATACTCGGTCTGTTCCATCATGAATTCGAGGCGTCGGGTGAGGGGCCTGCAGTATCTCGTGGAGGGGGAGGGGTACCATCTGGAGGAACGGTGCTGTGTCCCTAGGAGGGACATCCTCGATCCCTCCATGTTGAGGGATTTCCTCCGTCGTCATCCGACTCGCCCTGTGCCGCGTCCTCCTGGCCGTCCCCGAGGCCGGTGTCGGCGCACGGCTCAAGGGGGGGGTACTGTCACGGATTCAGCCGAGGCTGCCCCTCCTCCTTGCTCGGGCAGGCTTCGGCGTTCGTCGTCACCGGAGTAGTAGATGCCACCGATCTATGTTTCTGTGTTCTACTTGTTTTGTCTTTATTGTACACACCTGGTTCCCATTATGTTCATGATTTGTTCCCTATTTAACCCTCTGGCTCCCACTGTGTTGTGTGCGTATTTGTTCTATGTTTGGTGTCATCGACTGGTGAGCGGTATTTGTCCTCCCTGCGTGGAGATTTTGTTAATTTATTTTCACAAATAAAGTATGTTGTCTACTAGCTCTGTGTCCTGCGCCTGACTCCGTCCTACCGCTACACACTGACGCCTGACAGTTCACTACATAGACTGAGACTGGAAGTGGGATCTAGTGCATCAGGTACATCCATCGGCAAGAGGCCTACAGTAGCCACAGTAAATAAGAAAAGTCTCCTTCGTGTATTTGAAGTCATTGGTATGCAGCTAGCGACCTGCCATTTTAAACCAGATAAAATTAATACGCAATAGATACCCAGTGTATCGGCACTCAAACACTATCTTCCCCCTCACCACCCAAACACTGAAAGGTCTGCCAATGAAATACATTCACAAGGCTCTACCTAATGTCTGTGGGAAAAATACTTTGGTCACAATCCTGTATTCATTTCCCAGAGAGGTCTGATTCATACTCATTGTCCAATCACAGCCACTCTTTGTCTGTCCGAGCTGACATTCCCAGAATGCCCACATGCCTCAGATGCCTCCCTCTTCCTTGTTTCTTCAATTCTGTGTCTGTTTACTTTCTAAAGGGCTTTTTCTGCCCTCTTTTCTCGGCCCCAACGCCCAGACCTCTGTAGGAGGGGAATGGAGTTGGGACTGGCTGGCCTCTACCTGATGCCCTGCCACTGATTACTATGGTACCATAGGGTTTATCTTTGTCCATTGCACACTATGATTGAACCTAGTGTATCTAGCTAATATAAGCTAAGTGTCTCTACTATGACAATGCTAATAATGTCAGTATCAAGATTTGCCTTAATACAGGCATGTTCATTTTAATATTACATATATTATGTAATTTTAATATGCTGCTGCCATGTCAGAGGCCATACTCTATTCTAGGACCCATGCAGCACACGAGTTATGTCATCACTAATGGCTAACCCTTCTGTCACCACCACCACCAAGCCTGCAATGACAAGCCTGGAGATGCTTATCACCGGATGGCCCTGTTGACCACGCTCTCCCCCAACTAACCCCCCAACCCACCCAGACTAAAGCTAGAAAACCTAAAGACCTAAACCAACAGTAGGGCAGATAAACGCAGGCCTGTATAAACCACCGCAGCCTCCCTTCCTCCTGAACACAAAACCCAATAGCCTGCCTTTCCATGTTAGAGAATGCATTAGGATTTCCTCCAGGAAAGGATGAGTATTCTGTTAGCTAATCCTGGTTCTGTGGTCTTAGCTGGCTAAGCCAGGCTCTATGTCAGGGTAAGGGTTAGCATCGTGGGGCTTTCACAGAGGAAGAGGTTGATTCCGGGAGAAAGATTCACTCTGTCATCATTTTTTGCTGGTAATTCTAATAAATTATTATAATCACAAGAGTATCACTGCAAATTGTTTACTTCAGCCAACATATGGATGCACATGACATAAATAATAAGTCTAGCAATTCATTTCAAAATGTTTGTTTTTTTCTTCATATTTTGATACCCGACTCATGTTCCTCATCTTCTTTCCATTCTGGGCCAGTTTTTTGTCACTTGATCGGTTAGACACAGTGGAACAATATTTAGGCAGTATTTAGTAAGTGATTTGTAACGTTATAGCCTGCAGATTATGCTAATTGTACAGCACACAAGGCCTGCCTATTAAATCTCAAACAGAACAGCTCATATCATGTCTTCCCCTGCCTGGCACTCCTCGGAGATACACTCTGCCTCTCATATCTGGTCTGGAAGGGGCCCAAAATCCTCCGGCAAACCCAAATTTGTGTAACAAGATCTGGACCCCGAGACGCACGCCTGCCACAACAAATTGGCCTCATGTATAGAGGGAGAAAAGAAGAGAGGGGTGGAGGAAGGGATGGAGAGGGGGAGGCTAGTGAAGATGTAAGCTAGCGGAGGGAGGTAATCTTAGAGCTGCCGTGGCCTGGAGGGGCCCTGCCCCCTGATGCTCCAGCATTTGGCCCCGGCTCAAATCACAGCCCCTGTGAAGAGAAACATCACGTCTGCTTCGATTAGCCTTGCAGCACAGCACTCCTCTCCTGGTATGCAGAGAAGAGCATGGGGGAGCGCGACAGACAGCAGAGCCTCTCTCTGTGTGTAGAGAGGGAGTGGAGCTTCATTTCTGTTTTCTCTATTTCAAAGTGAATCTTTCTCAAAACCTGTACTTAGATTCACTCACACATATACTTTGCAGTGGCGTGAGTTGAAGGTGTTTTCAAACAGTGTGGAATCAGGTGAATATAGCTCCTAGTAATAATATATGACTGTAAGTCGCTTTGGATAAAAGCATCTGCTAAATGGCATATTATATTATTATTATATTATTATTATATTATTATAACTGTATTAGCTAAGTCAGTTATTTTCACGGGAGCACTGTGTTTCATGGATCTGCCCTTAGGGGCCACAGGGGGATAGGGGGGCTACTGTACCCATGGATCTGCCCTTAGGGGCCACAGGGGGATAGGGGGGCTACTGTACCCATGGATCTGCCCTTAGGGGCCACAGGGGGATAGGAGGGCTACTGTACCCATGGATCTGCCCTTAGGGGCCACAGGGGGATAGGGGGGCTACTGTACCCATGGATCTGCCCTTAGGGGCCACAGGGGGATAGGGGGGCTACTGTACCCATGGATCTGCCCTTAGGGGCCACAGGGGGATAGGGGGGCTACTGTACCCATTGAGGTGTGGGTGGTGTGTTTCTTTTTCTCTCCAGATGTGTAATGAAGTAGTGTTTTTGACCTGCATATTTAGAAAAGCTCCAAACCAAATGGGCCTTTTGGGCCACGTTTGGCAACCTTTTTTGGCATAGCCCTAGTAGCGTGCTTTTAAACTGACAGATCGTCACACACACACACACACCCACACACATACACTCTCACACACACACACACACAGAAAGGACCTTTCTCTCTGTATTTCTTCTTTCGCTCTGTTTTCCTGTTTCTGCCTGGCAGCAGGTGTGAGTGTGAGATGTATGTGTCCCTGTAACGTAAAGCGACGCTGCCTGCAAATTTACTGTTTCCCTGTAAATCACAGCTTTCTCTTGTATGCCGTCCAACACACATCCACCTCCACCGTATAATGTTTTCATTTCCCTGGCCATGTTTTCTCTACAATAAAGGTGCGAATGAAATCGCTTGTCCACCTGCCAAAATAATTACTGCAGCACTGAGAAGTACCGTCTGGATGGCATTGATTGTTGTGTATTTCTTTCCCTCCATCCATCCCACTCTCTCTCTCTCTAGTTTAGTTTTTATTTTACTTAAGCTTTATTTATTTAATCATTATGTGGTGCTAATTGGCCTCAGCTTCCTGTTCCCTTCATTTCAGGTGGAAAAGAAAAGGGGGTAAGAATAACCTCTGTCAGAGTGGGACTGCATGTGGAGAGACGAACAGGCTGCACCCAGAGAGGGTACACCGTGCAAAGGCTGCCCTCAGCAGCCAGCCTGGTCAACAGGCAGCTAGAGATCAACAGAACTGGTCAAGGGGATGCAAGCACACCTCATGGACTTTAAATGGCTGAATCCATCCACCAATCTATCCAACCATCCATCTGTCCATCAATCCGTCCACCAGTCCCACAATGTAACCCTTCATCCCCTCACAACTGCTCTTTATTTGACCTAGATCATGCACCCTTTGCTCACAGATATGATACATATCTCTAGATCTGGTTCCTATGAACCTCACCCTGATCTCCAAATAAGGGAATTCCTCCCACAAGAAGTGTGTGTTATCAATGGGTTGAGTGCCTGCCTGCTGTTAGGTGATTAGAAAGCCTCTTCACCTCACTGAGCTGGGTCAGGTCAACTACCAAGCACAGGAAATCAGTCATCGATTTGGATTTATTTGGTTTAAAAGACATATACAACAATATGTACAATGTGGACCCAGAGGATAGTACTTACAATTAATAATTAAAACACTTGTTTCCAAAGAGGTCCTTGATGGTAAAAACAAATAACACATATACATTACGTTAATTCATATTGACATCCTTAAAAGTGGCACTAATCCCTAACCTAGGAAACAAGCTATATATTTATTGCACATCATCCTTATCTTTCAAATAAATGCAACCTGACCAGCAGTCGGGGTCATAATGTTAGAGGACTTTTTTAGAGCTACCTTGGTCACCTCAGATGACAATCAGGTTGACTTTGACATGTACCTTTGATAGGTCTGGCACAATACATACTTTTTGTTGTAACAGACACAAACTTCGGTCATAATAAATCAGTGATAGCTCAATTAAACAAAATAGAGATTAATCATTCCTTGTTCCTAATTCCTTAGTTTTGTGTAAATTTTTTTAGGTTTGTGTTTTCATGTTCCAGTGGTGAAGGGATATGTTTGGAAATGACCCACATTGATTGAAACAACTATAAACTACCACTGTAGTCATTTTTCTGTCTCAAAGGAAAACTGTCATTTTTCTATGAATTTAATGGTTTTAATGCAGGGATTTCTTTGCCAAACCAATCTAGTTTATTGTGCAAGTATTAAAGACTGAAGAGAGTTGATGCACTCAGAAACAGCTGCCCATGAAATTCACAGACACAATTGTCCCAGAGATGGCAATGGCCCAACGCTTGACTGGCTACACACTGTACAGACTCAGCTTAATTTAGTTAATTGATTTGAGTTTGAGAAACAAATAATATTGTTTGTTGATAATAGGCATACACAAGAGTAAATACCCACATAAACCTCAGTATGTGACATTCTCATCGACCGTCTCATACTGTTAGCATACTGTTAACCTGGTTGACACTAAACTACACACCATATGATATCACTATACTACACATCAAATCACAGTGGTAGAAAACCCCACATGTATCATTATAAACTGTACATGGCTCATTGTACCAGTGCCAGGGTGATTTGGGTTTTGATCACAGTGTTGCTCACCCTGTTGTAAAAAAAAAAAATCCCGTCCATAAAGGCACACCTCCCTCCCCCCTCTCCCCCCACACTGTCCCCCCCACCCCTCTGGTCCCCCCCAGCCCTCCGGCCATAATCGGTCTAAACAGGATCAGAAGAACCAGAGTTGGCCACGGATAAAAGAAACCCTCCCATTCAGGTGTGACACTGCAGTCTAAGGGCTCATAAAAAACACTTTTATATCATAAAAGTTAGTGTTCGTGTGGCCCTCATAAGCCTTGGTTTTCTCAAGTCAAGCAATGAGCTTTCAATTATACTGTATGCCGGCTGTCCAATTTGTGACACTAACAACTCTCCTTTATATTGGAGATCCAGAGATATCGCTGTCCTCTGTCAAATGACCCCTTGCAAGTCAATGGCCCACTTGATTATGACCATTTTGACACCAATGTAGTTATACTTGGAAGCAGTTTACCCAAAAAGTAGTTGGGAAGCCATCAAACATCAAACCAACCATCTAATATATATGATTAATGTGCTTAAAGCAAATCAACAAAAATGTACAATGTGATTTAGAATTTAAATGAGGTAAGATTTGTATTTGTATTTCTTAACGTAACACATAGCAGAAACATTGAGGGGACTTCCACTGGGCTTTCATAGTGGTGAACATGCTGCTTCACAACCATATATAGTCACATTGTCATGTTTTGGGTTACTAGGTTTTTGTCCACAAAGCAACTCTACACTCCAAATGACTGTTTAACCTCAAAGTGACTTCTATCTCAGCCACAGAATGACTGCCTGGTCCACTGAAACACTTCAGCTTTCTGTTATTCATCACAATACTGATATTATCTTTACTGGAACCACAATGACAAGCCAGCACATTGTAGTATAGTGGAAATGCTCACCATCATCTATTAAAACATGCTTGCTGTCACATAGAGTATTCTAATTATGTTCTGAAGACATACACTGCAACATTTCGTATATGAAGTGGGTTTACATTTTTAAATGTTTTGTCATTTAGCAGACGCTCTTATCCAGAGCGACTTACAGTTAGTGAGTGCATACATAATTTTTTTATTTTTCATACTGGCCCCCCGTGGGAATCAAACCCACAACCCTGGCGTTGCAAACGCCATGCTCTACCAACTGAGCTACATCCCTGCCGGCCATTCCCTCCCCTACCCTTGACGACGCTGGGCCAATTGTGCGCCGCCCCATGGGTCTCCCGGTCGTGGCCGGCTACAACAGAGCCTGGACTCGAACCAGGATCTCTAGTGGCACAGCTAGCCTTAGACCACTGTGCCACTTTCACAGAGTAGTGAAAGATAAATAGCCAAATTGGCACATTGTGCATTATGACAATCAACCCACAATGTACATGTAGCTTTTTCTCTCTCTCTCTCTCTCGCTCTCTCGCTCTCTCTCTCTCTCTCTCTCTCTCTCTCTCTCTCTCTCTCTCTCTCTCTCTCTCTCTCTCTCTCTCTCTCTCTCTCTCTCTCTCTCTCTCGCTCTCACATACACACGCACACACACACACCACAGGCCTTGATGGTGTTAATTAATCATTTGTGACTGTGAGCATGCCAACTGAGCTATATTTCAGCCAAATGTGCCAGAGCACGTCCCAAAAAGAACACCTTGCGTACACACACTCACACAAGCATGAGCAAATGCACACACACACACACACACACACACACTTTACCACACTATATACTTTACAGTCACTTCATTGTGTGTGCACAGAGTAAAACATCTCCCAGATAAGGAGAATTCAGGGTTTTCTGGCCTCCCTCTAATGTTCTGCTGGTTTTGTAATAATCCTGTTCTCCTCTCACGGGGACAGATATCATCCATCTCCAGGCCATCAATCTCTCTGCTGTATATTTTCTAAAGCACTTACGCAACTCTAAACTCGTCTCATTGTCTGCGTGAATACTGGGCTAAGGTGCAGGTTCTTGCCACCAGCTGCAGAGGGCAAAGTGAAGTTGGCTGTGGCGAACGAGGCTGTGACTGTAAGATTAACCCTTAGCCTCCTCTGCAAACCTTCCCCGCTCTGCTTTGTGCCCTTGGTGCAGAGGTGGGTTATTAGCTGCGTCTCTCCCCGGAGCATTTCCAGAACACAAGGGGTTAACAAAGAGACTTCCTGTGTTGGCAGCGGGCCCAGGTCAGGACATGCCTCTGGTAGGAGAGGTACAGGCTGGGAAACATCTGTGTGGCAGCATCATGAAGGACACACACACACAGAAAGACACACAGATGTTCGTGCACACACACACACCCACACAACCACACTGTACACTTCATTGCTTGTCTATTTTCCCATTTGAAGACGTAAAGATATGGAGATGTGTGATTCGTCAGGGCCATAATGTGCCAAATCTAGTACAAACTGGCCTACCTCTGAATTATTACTAAGTTATATGGTTTAAGGGAAGACGGAACTGAAGACTGATGTCACGTCAAACATCAAATATCCTTAGGTGCTAGAATAAGTGGAACCTGCACACAGCTTTCTCCAAGGGTTGAATGAGACAGATTTTCTGATTTTCCATGGCTTTGATTCAGTCAGTACGACACTACGTCATAAGGACTGCATTCGTATAGGCCTATAGTGCCAATGTGTCAACGCACTTTCAACTGCATTTTAGATTTAGAATTTAGTCTTAAGCTCTCAATTGCATATTCTTCTACGTTATTACTGTCTCTCAGTCGGGCCTATAATGAGTAAATGGATGTAACCCACAAAAGGTGTGGCCCATTCACATACCCATACACCATAATGTATATGTAGGTTGGTAACCCTGTTTTGGAGCGAAGCCACTGGTATATGACTGGAATTGAATGGTTAGTCCCTGTAAAAAACTTTACTGCCCTTCGTCTGGTGGAGAGATTTATTTTTCTTCATCTCTCTCTCAACGTTGAATGATGTGTTGCATGGTGTGTAACAGGCACCCTTTGTTTATTTAAGGCCTGGGTTGCCAGACGCAGCGCGGTGCGCCACACTAGATGCCTGCTGATAGGTCTGTGCCCCAGAGCGGTCGACTAAATGAAAATCACAACACTTCAAAACAGCAGGGGACAAAACATCTGTTGCACATCAGCGGTGCTGTGGAGATGTGGAGAGAAACATACTGTCCAGTACAGATGGGTGGTGTTGTATACAGAACAATAGAATCAGAGAAGAATAGAACAGGATTGATTCAGGCTCAGTGATTTTGATTCAGGGGAACACAAGGCGCTCTGTCTTTCTCTCCTCTTTCTCCTCTCTGTCCTTGTGCTAAGGTGTTGACTGTGTTCAAAGTGGTTGTGATTACAGTGGAGAGGTTACTCAGTACAGACTGAGAGGGGGTAGGTATTAGGTAGTGCAGAGTGGTGCCTGTGGGGTAATGGCTGAGTGGGGAGGATGTAGTTTACTGCCCCCTGCCCATGCCACTGTGCCCACTCATCTGCTGCAGGTGTGACTGACTCCCCTAGCTGTCTGAAACAGTGAATCCTCTCTTTGTGTACCTCCTCCCCCCCATCGCTTTGTGACTCTACCGGGAAGGGTGCGCCTTTACCAGTAAAACACCTCTTCTAGGCATCATGCCCCTATCTCCCCAGCTCAGCCTATCCCCATTCCCCGACACTCCTAACTGTGGAGAGGATTTAGGTCATTAGCTATGGCAACTGCAATCCTCTAAATCAATACTGTTTTCTTTGCTTTTGCTGTCCTGCTACAGAACTTCAACTAGCAAAGATAGAACTCTTACACAAGACAAACAAACTTGTGATATTGAGTAATATTGAGTACTATTGAGGTGTGTCAATAAACTGTATCTTCAACTGTTCTTATGTCATCATCCCACAGTATATCTAAGAACACACTTCAATCTTATCAAAATAATTAGATGCAAACAAACCCATATGTGGTTTTATTTAACCTAAACTGATGAAAGGCAGTCAGGTGACAGTGAGGTAATATTCAGTGTCACTTTACGTGGTTAATCTTTGCTCTGTTGTTGAAGCGAATCTTTCTGCAAAAGAGAGTGCAGATGGTCTGCCGAATGTTTCACATTTACACATATCAAACTAACTATATACTGTAAATACTAGTTTACATGGCCCCTCAATCTTAGTAGAAATAATTGATCTGACCAATAACGCAATATGGCCTGGGGGAATGATTTGAGTGTGACACCGTGTCTTTACACCATCCCCAAGGACACTAATGTGATGGATCCATGGACCCTCTCTCTCCTTCATAACAAACTGATAGTGACCCCAGTCCAAGACACTGAGAAAACAGGCTGGGGAGATACTGGACATTGGCAGATAAAGTAAAGGCAGCTAGAGTATGTGGTCCTCTGGAGAGGGGACTTGAGTTCAGGGAAAAGCAGACGGGGTCCATATGGAGTTAATCTCGCATTGCCATACCTCTAAAATCACGTTGATGTATTGCAAAAACGGTTTGAATGGTCTGATGATTTTAAGAACCCTGCCCCCACACACCTGTAGAAGGGGTGCTTTGTGTTATGTGAGTCACTGTTTTCCGTCCAGGTAGTTGTTGCATATGCTAATTTCAAGTGCTAGTTTTCAAGTTATTAAGTGTGGCCGACAGTATGTGATTTATATTTATTGAAATTGAAAGTGGATTTCGCTGATAAAGTCAAAAGTCACAACACGATAAAAAACGCTCTGGTGACAAACAAACTTTTTTCCTTGTCTCCATTCGTCCACATGGCTGCTGGCTCTGATTTGCTACCAGTGAAATTGTGAAGATGCCCATTATTGCCCATTATTCTGTTTTTGTAAGGACCCAAAAAACAGAGGCAGTGTGAGAAAATATTCAAGTAAGTAAATAAATGTTTTAAATGTTAAACGAAAAAGACATTACAGACAAAATACTTTATATAATTTACAGTACATACATTTAAAAACATGAACATGTAGTGTGTGTGTCTGCATCGATCAGTTACACATACATGTCATTACATACACACAACAAGTACGTCACATGAGGAGAGGCGTTGTGCCGTGAGGTGTTGCTTTATTTGTTTTTTTGAAACCAGGTTTGCTGTTCACTTGCGCTATATAAGATGGAAGGGAGTTCCATGCACTCATGGCTCTGTATAATACTCTACGTTTCCTTGAATTTTTTCTGGACCTGGGGACTGTGAAAAGATCCCTGGTGGCATGTCTGGTGGGGTAAGTGTGTGTGTCAGTGCTGTGTGTAAGTTGACTATGCAAACAATTTGGAATTTCCAACACATTAATGTTCCACACTGATTCATGTTCCACAACTCTTAGCCAAGCGAGACTGGCATGCATAGTATAAATATTAGCCCTCTGATTACAATGAAGAGCAAGATGTGCTGCTCTGTTCTGGGCCAGCTGCAGCTTAATTTTGTCTTTATTTGCAGCACTTGACCATATGACTGGACAATAATCAAGATAAGATAAAACTAGAACCTGTATGACTTGCTTTGTGAAGTGTGGTGTCAAAAAAGCAGAGCATCTCTTTATTACGGACAGACCTCTCCCCATCTTTATACCCATTGAATCTATATGTTTTGACCATGACAGTTTACAATCTAAGGTAACACCAAGTAATTTAGTCTCCTTAACTCAACAGCCACAACATTCATTACCAGATTCAGCTGAGGTCTAGAACTTAAGGAATGATTTGTACCAAATACAGTGCTCTTTGTTTTAGAGATGTTCAGGACCAGTTTATTACTGGCCACCCATTCCAAAACAGACTGCAACTCTTTGTTAAGGGTTTCAGTGACTTCATTAGCTTTGGTTGCTGATGCACATGCTTTGTTTAATGCCAATGGCAGGTCATTGGTAAAAATAGAAAAGAGTAAAGGGCCTAGAGAGCTGCCCTGCGGTACACCACACATTACATTTGACATTAGAGAAGCTTCCATTAAAGAAAACCCTCTGAGTTCTATTAGATAGATAGCTCTGAATCCACGATGTGGCAGAGGTTGAAAAGCCATAACACATACATTTTCTCAACAACAGGATATGGTCAATAATATGTGGTCCTCTGTAGCTCAGCTGGTAGAGCACGGCGCTTGTAACGCCAGGGTAGTGGGTTCGATCCCCGGGATCACCCATACACAAAAAAAATTATGCACGCATGACTGTAAGTCGCTTTGGATAAAAGCGTCTGCTAAATGGCATATTATTATATTATTATAATATCAAAGGCTGCACTGAAATCTAACAGTACAGCTCCCACAGTCTTCTTATTATCAATTTCTTTCAACCAATCATGAGTCATTTGTGTCAGTACAGTACATGTTGAGTGCCCTTCTCTATAAGCATGCTGAAAGTCTGTTGTTAATTTGTTTACAGAGAAGTCACATTGTATTTGGTCAAACACCATTTTTTCCAACAGTTTGCTAAGAGCTGTCAGCAAGCTGATAGGTCTGCTGTTAGAACCAGTAAAGGCCGCTTTACCACTCTTGGGTAGCGGAATGACTTTGGCTTCCCTCCAGGCCTGAGGACAAAGACTTTCCTCTAGGCTCAGATTAAAGATATTACAGATAGGAGAGGCTATAGAGTCAGCTACCATCCTCAGTAGCTTTCCATCTAAGTTGTCAATGCCAGGAGGTTTGTCATTATTGATTAATAACAATAATTTTTCATGTAATTATTGTAAATGAAAAACACAGTCTCCGAAGTCATTTGTAGATAACAGCCATGGAAACGGATGAAAATGCAGCTCCAGCTGTCAGTAAAGGGAGAGTGTAGGCTACTGGATAGGGCAGGTAATTTTGTGGGAGGACATTATGAAAATATTCTCCAGTTCCAGTCCCTAGAGGGTTAAACTTTGAGGACAGAGAGATAATAGCAACATGCTATTCAGTGCTGTCTAATTTGAGTATAATGAAGCCTGAAAATAAAATCTTAACAGCTCTGCCCAAGCAAGGCATTTGATTGGTGTCACTGATTTACACTGGGTTCCGACCCCTGTTTAGCTGATTTCTGCCATGGAACTTCCCCATGCTTCCCGTTTTAGGGAAGCCTGGTTAGCGACGAGGCTAATATGGAGTGGACAGGGCTGAATGGACACGGTCAGTTTCTCAGAGAATGTAGAGGGGTGAGTGAGTTATTAAGATGGAGTTGAACTAATGGCTGACTTAAAGTGACTCAAAAAGGTGCTATATCAAACATTAAATAGAAAAATATCAATTTAATTCAATTGATTCATTCAGTTGGTTGATTGATTGCTTATGTCAGTAAATTACAGCTGCAGAGGAAATGTTGTGTGGTTATAGGGTAGCAGGAATTAACAGTGTGACAGACATTGGGGTTGTCAGTGTGAGATAGCACATTGGGGAACCCCAGGTCCACAGGATGTTGCCACCCCAAGAGAATGGGGCTGATGTGACATCACATCCTGTCTTCCCATCAGTGCTTCACTGCATCAAATGCAGAAACACACACACAAGGATGGGTTAAGTGGTTTCCTGCTCAGGAATACACAGCTATGTTGTCTTTGTTTTCCTCACAGCCTGTCCTCAGGCTTTATTGTACTTCACCTGCTCTCTAGGCATTTTGTTACTTTCATTTCATGCAAACGTCTTTACAAAAGCTCCCTTTGATGCAACCTTACCTTGCTCTTTCAGAGTACGTTGTAGACCGTGACCCTAATCAGTATTACACTGAAGGTTAAATTGTTGGTTTCCCTCTTGGCAAGGTTATACTTGTAAATGAAGATTGGTTCTTAATTGACCTTCCTGCTTAAAATGACTGAGGGATTGAGTGGATCAGGAGAAACTAATGGAAAATCAAACTCGAGTCTGATCATGCTTTCTTCAGTCACTACTTCCATGTGAAGTCTTAGAAAACTAAAGGCAAGCATTTTACTTTAAAATAAACCAAATGATCCATTCTGGATTTTCTGAAATCCAGTATCCCTCTTTCTTTCTCTATCTCTTCCCTCTACCGCTCTCACTCTAAGTCCAGTGTAAAGCATTAATGACAGAAGTACCCACACAGCAGTAGCCAGCCAGCAGGATAATGCACTCCCCTCATCTCCCAGACCCTTTCTACTCCTCCTCTCCTCCCTCTCTCTCTTCTCTCCTCTAATTGAGGAGTGTAATTTGATGGCACTCGTAACAGAGTTAGAAAGCAATTAGCGTCAGGGCCCGTCGGCACGAACGGCGCGGAGGGCCCACCTGTGGGCCATTTTTTTATTTGGTGGAGTGCTGAGTGCTTAGCGCAGGGGCCCCAGCTTTGATATACTCAGTAGATGGTAAATCCTGTTAGCGATAACTCCGCAAACTCCCCCGCCGACCAATTTCCATCTAATCCCCTGGTTAGAGACACACCATGGCGGGCAACAAATTATTAGGGTGTCATCTAGCCCAGGATTTGAAAAAAACTGACTCCTTTACGTAAAAGAGGAGACGAGTGGAGGAGAGGAGAAGGATGGCGCTGTTTAATTAAAGAGGCTGATCTGTGCTGTTTGTTGAATAACTAATTGTCTGTGCCCCTGAGGAGGCACTTTCCTCAAGGAGCCTCTCTAAATTACACTGGCGTTGGTAAATCCTCACGCGGTGCATGGTGGAAACCACTGCACTATCCAACAGTAGACATAATAATTCAAAGCAATATGTTTATTTAAGAAACCTAAACAGTAAAACAAATATATATATAATCTCTGAGGATATGTCCTGTACTCGTTCTAATTAGTCCGACATTCCCAATCCGTGCCCTCAAGGGAGTGTGTTTAACATGTAATCCTGAAGAGTGACACTTGACCCAGAACAACCTCTGACCCCTCATTAAAGCGGCTTCAGTTCCCCCTACACCCGCTCCTCCCCCCTCTCTCGGCCCCCAATGGACCCCAGGCCACTCTCAGTTTCAAGCCTGGCTGCCTGGGAGTGTAACCCAACCTGCTCCAGAGCATAGCTCCACGAAGCTCCACACAGTAAACGCATCATCACACAGTGCCTACGTGTCACTCAGTAGCCAACGTGTCAGTGTACCCCTGGGGTTCTGTTTGCAGAGCTATTTGCATCTGATTTAAAAGGTAGTAAACTCAGGTTATGATGGTGTTATATTCTAGTCCACTCGCGATGACTACACTACACTCTCCCATCCACCCAAAAAAAACAACAAAAAAAACATCTCTCTAGGATCTCCCTAGATTGTAGCTGCAAGGACTCGACCGCAGCTCCAGTGACATAGTCAATCACTTTAGTTATTATTGGAGGTCTCTGTGGAAGGGTGATTCTAAGGTATAGGTTCTGGCTCAGTATCCTGTGCTGTGGTGGTGGCTCACCCAGACCCGGCGCCAGGAGAAAGTGACTAAGGGGGCAGTTGAAATCGCAGAGGGGACAACATTTTGGGGGGTTCTTGCATTGGAATTATATTCAATTCTGCTTATATTACGTAATACCACAATAAACTTAAAGTTAAAATGCAGAGGCTTCAAGATCATTGAGTGCTTTTGGAATCTGTAGTCTATCTCTGCTGCGTAGTTATAGTTGGTGCGTGATCTTTAATATTAAAGAAGTCTCAAGGTTTTGCTTGGTTGAGGTAGAGTACCTCATGATAAGCTGTAGACCACACTATTAACCAACAGAGCTTTCATCTATATTTTTGTAGGTGTCTATTTACGACCACAAACCGATGCTGGCACTAAGATCGCACTCAAGGAGGTGTATAAGGCCATAAGCAAACAAGAAAATGCCCATCCAAAGGCGACTCTCTTAGTGGCCGGGAACTTTAATGGAGGAAAACTTACATCCGTTTGACCTCATTTCTACCAGTATGTCACGTGCAACCAGAGGAAAAAAAACTCTAGAACACCTTTACTCCACATACAGAGACGCGTGCAAAGCTCTCCCTCGCCCTCCATTTGGCAAATCTGACCATAATTCTATCTTACTGATTCCTGCTTACAAGCAAAATCTAAAGCAGGAAGTACCAGTGACTCCCTCAATACAGAAGTGGACAGATGATGCAGATGCTAAGCTACAGGACTGTTTTATGTAACAGCGCATGAGAAGATGGCTGCCGTTTTACAGCCCTCTAACCAATTGTACTATTATGTGTGTTTTTCCGCGTTATTTGTAATTTATTTTGTACATAATGTTTCTGCCATCGTCTCTTATAACCAAAAAGAGCTTCTGGATATCAGGACAGCGATTACTCACCTCGTATTGGACGAATATTTTTTCTTCAACGAGGCGGCCGTGAAGGATATCATACAGACACCCGACAAGGCCCAAATCCCCGTCATTCGCGTGAGGAAGAGACGGAGATATCGTGGACGTAGATCGGGGTGCCTTGTAAGGATCCGACGGCGAGCGAGTAAACTGCCTCTTCCATCAATCCTATTAGCCAACGTTCAATCATTTGAAAATAAATTGGATGACCCAAGATTACGGTTATCCTACCAACGGGACATTAAAAACTGTAATATCTTATGTTTCACCGAGTCGTGGCTGAACAACGACATGGATATCATACAGCTAGCGGGCTATACGCTACATCGGCAGGATAGAACGGCTGACTCCGGTAAGACAAGGGGTGGCGGTCTGTGTATATTTGTAAACAACAGCTGGTGCACAAAATCAAATACTAAGGAAGTCTCAAGGTTTTGCTCGCCTGAGGTAGAGTATCTTATGATAAGCTGTAGACCACACTATTTACCAAGAGAGTTTTCATCTATATTTTTCATAGCTGTCTATTTACCACCACAAACCAATGCTGGCATTAAGATTGCACTGAATGAGTTGTACAAGGCCATAAATCAACAGGAAAACGCTCATCCAGATGCAGCGCTCCTAGTGGCCGGGGACTTTAATGCAGGGAAACTTAAATCCGTTCTACCTAATTTCTACCAGCATGTTAAATGTGCAACCAGAGGAAAAAAAACTCTAGACCACCTTTACTCCACACACAGAGACGCATAGAAAGCTCTCCCTCGCCCTCCATTTGGCAAATCTGACCATAACTCTATCCTCCTGATTCCTGCTTATAAGCAAAAACTAAAGCAGGAAGCACCAGTGACTCGGTTAATAAAAAAGTGGTCAGATGACGCAGATGCTTAGCTACAGGACTGTTTTGCTAGCACAACCTGGGACATGTTCCGGGATTCTTCAGACAGCATTGAGGAGTAAACCACATCAGTCACTGGCTTCATCAATAAGTGCATCGATGATGTCATCCCCACAGTGACCGTACGTACATACCCCAACCAGAAGCACTGAGCTAAAGGTTAGAGCTGCCGCTTTCAAGGAACGGGACTCTAACCCGGACGCTTATAAGAAATCCCGCTATGACCTCCGACGAACCATCAAACAGGCAAAGAGTCAATACAGGACTAAGATTGAATCGTACTACACTGGCTCTGACGCTCGTCGGATGTGGCAGGGCTTGAAAACTATTACAGACTACAAAGGGAAGCACAGCCGCGAGCTGCCCAGTGACACAAGCCTACCAGACGAGCTAAACCACTTCTATGCTCGCTTCGAGGCAAGCAACACTGAAGCATGCATGAGAGCACCAGCTGTTCCGGATGACTATGTGATCACGCTCTCCGTAGCCGATGTGAGTAAGACTTTTAAGCAGGCCAACATTCACAAGGCCGCAGGGCCAGACGGATTACCAGGACGTGTACTCTGAGCATGTGCTGACCAACTGGCAAGTGTCTTCACTGACATTTTCAACATGTCCCTGACTGAGTCTGTAATATCAACATGTTTCAAGCAGACCACCATAGTCCCCGTGCCCAAGGACTCTAAGATAACCTGCCTAAATGACTACCGACCCGTAGCACTGACGTCTGTAGCCATGAAGTGCTTTGAAAGGCTGGTCATGGCTCACATCAACAGCATTATCCCAGAAACCCTAGACCCACTCCAATTTGCATACCGCCCCAACAGATCCACAGATGATGCAATCTCTATTGCACTCCACACTGCCCTTTCCCACCTGGACAAGAGGAACACCTACGTGAGAATGCTATTCATTGACTACAGCTCAGCATTCAACACCATAGTGCCCTCTAAGCTCATCACTAAGCTAAGGATCCTGGGACTAAACACCTCCCTCTGCAACTGGATCCTGGACTTCCTGACGGGCCGCCCCCAGGTGGTAAGGGTAGGTAACAACACATCTGCCACACTGATCCTCAACACGGGGCCCCTCAGGGGTGCGTGCTCAGTCCCCTCCTGTACTCTCTGTTCACCCATGACTGCATGGCCAGGCACGACTCCAACACCATCATTAAGTTTGCCGACGACACAACAGTGGTAGGCCTGATCACCGACAACAATGAGACAGCCTATAGGGAGGAGGTCAGAGACCTGGCCGTGTGGTGCCAGGACAACAACCTCTCCCTCAACGTGACCAAGACAAAGGAGATGATTGTGGACTACAGGAAAAAAAAGAGGACTGAGCACGCCCCCATTCTCATCGACGGGGCTGTAGTGGAACAGGTTGAGAGCTTCAAGTTCCTTGGTGTCGACATCACCAACGAACTATCATGGTCCAAACACACCAAGACAGTCGTGAAGAGGGCACGACAAAGCCTATTCCCCCTCAGGAGACTGAAAAGATTTGGCATGGGTCCTCAGATCCTCAAAGAATTCTACAGCTGCACCATCGAGAGCATCCTGACTGGTTGCATCACCGCCTGGTATTGCAACTGCTTGGCCTCCGACCGCAAGGCACTACAGAGGGTAGTGCGTACGGCCCAGTACATCACTGGGGCCAAGCTTCCTGCCGTCCAGGACCTCTATACCAGGCGGTGTCAGAGGAAGGCCATCAACATTGTCAAAGACTCCAGCCACCCTAGTCATAGACTGTTCTCTCTGCTACCGCACGGCAAGCGGTACCGGAGTGCCAAGTCTAGGTCCAAAAGACTTCTCAACAGCTTCTACCCCCAAGCCATAAGACTCCTGAACAGCTAATCATGGCTACCCAGACTATTTGCACTGCCCCCCCACCCCATCCTTTTTACGCTGCTGATACTCTGTTAATTATTTATGCATAGTCACTTTAACTCTACCCACATGTACATATTACCTCAACTACCTCAACTAGCCGGTGCCCCCGCACATTGACTCTGCAACGGTACCCCCCTGTATATATAGCCTCCCTACTGTTACTTTATTTTACTTCTGCTCTTTTTTTTTCTCAACACTTTTTTTGTTGTTGTTTTATTTTTTTTGATAAAAATAAATGCACTGTTGGTTAATGGCTGTAAGTAAGCATTTCACTGTAATGTCTGCACCTGTTGTATTCAGCGCATGTGACCAATAAAATTTGATTTGATTTGATTTGATTTGATTTGGTTTTGCTAGCACAGACTGGAATATGTTTCGGGATTCATCTGATGGCATTGACGCGTATATCACATCAGTCACTGGCTTCATCAATAAGTGCATCGATGACATCGTCCCCACAGTGAAAGTACGTACATATCCCAACCAGAAGCCATGGATTACAGGCAACATCCGAACTGAGCTAAAGGGTAGAGCTGCCGCTTTCAAGGAGCGGGACACTAATCTGGACGCTTACAGTGCATTTGGAAAGTATTCAGTCCCCTTGACCTTTTCTGCATTTTGTTACGTGACAGCCTTATTCTTAAATGGATTGAATAAATGTTTTTCCTCATCAATCTACACACAATAACCCATAATGACAAAGCGAAAACTGGTTTTGGAGATCGGAGAACCTTCCAGAAGGACAACCATCTCTGCAGCACTACACCAATCAGGCCTTTATGGTAGAGTGGCCAGACGGAAGCCACTCCTCAGTAAAAGGCACATGACTGCCCGCTTGGAGTTTGCCAAACGGCACCTAAAGACTCTCAGACCATGAGAAACAAGATTCTCTGGTCAGATGAAACCAAGATTTAACTCTTTGGCTTGAATATCAAGCATCACGTCTGGAGGAAACCTGGCACCATCCCTACGGTGAAGTATGGTGGTGGCAGCATCATGCTATGGGTATGTTTTTCAGCGGCAGGGACTGGGAGAATAGTCAGGATTGAGCGAAAGATGAACGGAGCAAAGTACAGAGAGATCCTTGATGAAAACCTGCTCAAGAGTGCTCAAGACCTCAACCGGAGGCGAATGTCCATCCAACAGGACAATGACCCTTATCACACAGCCAAGACAATGCAGGACAACACAGGAGTGGCTTCAGGATAAGTCTCTGAATGTCCTTGAGTGGCCCAGCCAGAGCCCGGAATTCAACCCGATTGAACATCTCTGTGCAGCTATGCTCCCCATCCAACCTGACAGAACTTGAGAGGATCTGCAGAGAAGAATGGGAGAAACTCCCCAAATACAGGTGTGCCGAGCTTGTAGCGTTATACCTAACAAGACTCGAGGCTGTAATTGCTGCCAAAGGTGCTTCAACAAAGTATTGAGTAAAGGGTCTGAATACTTATGTAAATGCTATTGTGTGTAGATTGATGAGGAAAAAAACAATTTAATCAATTTTAGAATAAGGCAGTAATGTAACAAAATGTGGAAAAAGTCAAGGGGTCTGAATACTTTCCGAAGGCACAGTATGTAGCTATACCAAGGAGCATCATTAGGTTCTTGCATTGGAATTATATTGAATCTCGCTGCGCTCGATCAGCACGATGGACAGCGCCCTACACACTAAAGCATGATTTTGATAAAAACCAAGCAGCTAGATTGTTTCAACGTTACCTTTTCAAAAGACTTGCAGCTTCCTTGATGCTATGTGGAACTTCCTGAGTAATCAATAATTCAATTCTCCCCAAAATCTTCTTGTAAGATCCCCCTCAAATGCCAGTTGGATTAATTGCGCTTTCCTCGGGTGTAGCATGCTTCTTCTGTGCTGACTAAACATGTTTGTCAAGTGGAAAATGAGTTCTCCCACGTAGCTGTGGACGCCCCAAAACTCAGTCCATGTTTCAGTGCAGTAAGCAAGGTCGGCATAGCGGAGAGAAGCCCAGAGGATCGTTGCAGGATATCAAGTGGGGTCCATTCGTCTTCATTGGAGCCAGAGCTGGCAATTTCAGTCTGCAAAAACTGGCGAGTGACACTAAACTCAGTTTCCACCAAATCTGTTTAGCTTAGATCCAGCAGAAAACTTGAGCGTGCATAATTATTCACCACCCCCCCAAAGTCAATACTTTGTAGAAATACCTTTTGCAGCAGTTACAGCTGCAAGTCTCCTGGTATGTCTCTATAAGCTTGGCACATCTAACCACTGGGATTTTTGCCCATTCGTCAAGGCAAAACTGCTCCAGCTCCTTTAAGTTGGATGGGTTCCGCTGGCGTACAGCAATCTTTAAGTCATACCACAGATTCTCAATTGGATTGAGGTCTGGGTTTTGACTAGGCCACTCCAAGACATTTAAATATTTCCCCTTAAACCACTCGAGTGTTGCTTTAGCAGTGTGCTTAGGGTCATTGTCCTGCTGGAAGGTGAACCTCCGTCCCAGTCTCAAATCTCAGGAAGACAGAAACAGGTTTCCCTCAAGAATTTCCCTGTATTTAGTGCCATCCATCATTCCTTAAATTCTGACCAGTTTCCCAGTCCTGCCAATGAAAAACATCCCCACAGCATGATGCTGCCACCACCATGCTTCACTGTGGGGATGGTGTTAATAATAATAATATGCCATTTAGCAGACGCTTTTATCCAAAGCGACTAACAGTCATGCGTGCATACATTGTTGTGTATGGGTGGTCCCAGGGATCGAACACACTACCTTGGTGTTACAAGCGCCGTGCTCTACCAGCTGAGCTACAGTGTTCTCGGGGTGATGAGAGGTGTTGTGTTTGCGCCAGACATAGCGTTTTCCTTCATGGCCAAAAAGCTCAATTTTAGTCTCATCTGTCTAGAGTACCTTCTTCCATTTGTTTGGGGAGTCTCCCACATGCCTTTTGGCGAACACCAAACGTGTTTGCTTATTTTTTTCTTTAAGCAATGGCTTTTTTTCTGCCAACTCTTCCGTAAAGCCCAGCTCTGTGGAGTGTACGGCTTAAAGTGGTCCTATGGACAGATACTCCAATCTCCGCTGCGGAGCTTTGCAGCTCCTTCAGGGTTATCTTTGGTCTCTTTGTTGCCTCTCTGATTAATGTCCTCCTTTTATTTAATTTTTTAAGGGGGTAGATCAGCTTTAATATTGCAGATAGATTGTAACTTCCATCAATGTAATTGTCTGCATCACTTAAAAATCCCCCATATGGTTTTTTTCTTGCAAATATATATATATATATATATATATATATATATATATATATATATATATAACTACCGTTGAAAAGTTTGGGGTCACTTAGAAATGTATTTATTTTCCATGAAAACATACATGAAATTAGTTTGAATAGGAAATATAGCTAAATGAAATATAGTCATTGACAAGGTTAGAAATAATGATTTTTAATTGAAATAATAATTGTGTCCTTCAAACTTTGCTTTCGTCAAAGAATCCTCCATTTGCAGCAATCACAGGCTTGCAGACCTTCGGCATTCTAGTTGTCAATGTGTTGTGGTAATCTGAAGAGATTTCACCCCATGCTTCCTGAAGCACCTCCCACTAGTTGGATTGGCTTGATGGGCACTTCTTACGTACCATACGGTCAAGCTGCTCCCACAACAGCTCAATAGGGTTGAGATCCGGTGACTGTGCTGGCCACTCCATTATAGACAGAATAACAGCTGACTGCTTCTTCCCTAAATAGTTCTTGCATAGTTTGGAGCTGTGCTTTGGGTCATTGTCCTGTTGTAGGAGGAAATTGGCTCCAATCAAGCGCCGTCCACAGGGTATGGCATGGCATTGCAAAATGGAGTGATAGCCTTCCTTCTTCAAGATCCCTTTTATTCTGTACAAATCTCCCACTTTACCAAAGCACCCCCAGACCATCACATTGCCTCCACCATGCTTGACAGATGGCATCAAGCACTCCTCCAGCATCTTTTCATTTGGCTGCGTCTCACAAATGTTCTTCTTTGTGATCCGAACACTTCAAATTTCGATTTGTCTGTCCATAACACTTTTGTCCAATCTTCCTCTGTCCAGTGTTTGTGTTCTTTTGCCCATCTTAATCTTTTCTTTTTATTGGCCAGTCTGAGATATGGCTTTTTCTTTGCAAATCTGCTTAGAAGGTCAGCATACCGGAGTCGTCTCTTCACTGTTGACGTTGAGACTGGTGTTTTGCGGGTACCATTTAATGAAGCTGCCAGTTGAGGACCTGTGAGGCGTCTGTTTCTCAAACTAGACACTCTAATGTATTTGTCCTCTTGCTCAGTTGTGCACTGGGGCCTCCCACTCCTCTTTCTATTTGTGCTGTTCTGTGAAGGGAGTAGTACACAGCGTTGCACGAGATCTTCAGTTTCTTGGCAATTTCTCGCATGGAATAGCCTTCATTTCTCAGAACAAGAATAGACTGACGAGTTTCAGAAGAAAGTTATTTGTTGTGGCCATTTTGAGCCTGTAATCGAACCCACAATTGCTGATGCTCCAGATACTCAACCTGTCTCAAGAAGGCCAGTTTTATTGCTTCTTTAATCAGCACAACAGTTTTCAGCGGTGCTAACATAATTGCAAAAGGGTTTTCTAATGATTGTTAGCCTTTTAAAATGATAAACTTGGATTAGCAACCACAACGTGCCATTGGAACACAGGACTGATGGTTGCTGATAATGGGCCTCTGTACACCTATGTAGATATTCCATAAAAAATCAGTCGTTTCCAGCTACAATAGCCATTTACAACATTAACAATGTCTACGCTGTGTTTCTGATCAATTTGATGTTATTTTAATATTATTATTATTATTATTATTATTATTATTATTATTATTATTATTATTATTATTATAATGGACAAAAAAATTGCTTTTCTTTCGAAAACAAGGACATTTCTAAGTGACCCCATACTTTTGAACGGTAGTGTATATATATACACACATACATACACATACATATACACATATGTACATATCAATACATATACATACATACAGTGGGGAGAACAAGTCTTTGATACACTGCCGATTTTGCAGGTTTTCCTACTTACAAAGCATGTAGAGGTCTGTAATTTTTATCATAGGTACACTTCAACTGTGAGAGACGGAATCTAAAACAAAAATCCAGAAAATCACATTGTACGATTTTTAAGTAATTAATTTGCATTTCATTGCATGACATAAGTATTTGATCACCTACCAACCAGTAAGAATTCCGGCTCTCGCAGACCTGCTAGTTTTTCTTTAAGAAGCCCTCCTGTTCTCCACTCATTACCTGTATTAACTGCACCTGTTTGAACTCGTTACCTGTATAAAAGACACCTGTCCACACACTCAATCAAACAGACTCCAACCTCTCCACAATGGCCAAGACCAGAGAGCTGTGTAAGGACATCAGGGATACAATTGTAGACCTGCACAAGGCTGGGATGGGCTACAGGACAATAGGCAAGCAGCTTGGTGAGAAGGCAACAACTGTTGGCGCAATTATTAGAACATGGAAGAAGTTCAAGATGACAGTCAATCACACTCGGTATGGGGCTCCATGCAAGATCTCACCTCGTGGGGCATCAATGATCATGAGGAAGGTGAGGGATCAGCCCAGAACTACACGGCAGGACCTGGTCAATGACCTGAAGAGAGCTGGGACCACAGTCTCAAAGAAAACCATTAGTAACACACTACGCCGTCATGGATTAAAATCCTGCAGCGCACGCAAGGTCCCCCTGCTCAAGCCAGCGCATGTCCAGGCCCATCTGAAGTTTGCCAATGACCATCTGGATGATCCAGAGGAGGAATGGGAGAAGGTCATGTGGTCTGAAGAGACAAAAATAGAGCTTTTTGGTCTAAACTCCACTCGCCGTGTTTGGAGGAAGAAGAAGGATGAGTACAACCCCAAGAACACCATCCCAACCGTGAAGCATGGAGGTGGAAACATCATTCTTTGGGGATGCTTTTCTGCAAAGGGGACAGGACGACTGCACCGTATTGAGGGGAGGATGGATGGGGCCATGTATTGCGAGATCTTGGCCAACAACCTCCTTCCCTCAGTAAGAGCATTGAAGATGGGTCGTGGCTGGGTCCTCCAGCATGACATCGACCCGAAACACACAGCCAGGGCAACTAAGGAGTGGCTCCGTAAGAAGCATCTCAAGGTCCTGGAGTGGCCTAGCCAGTCTCCAGACCTCAACCCAATAGAAAATCTTTGGAGGGAGCTGAAAGTCCGTATTGCCCAGTGACAGCCCCGAAACCTGAAGGATCTGCAGAAGGTCTGTATGGAGGAGTGGGCCAAAATCCCTGCTGCAGTGTGTGCAAACCTGGTCAAGACCTACAGGAAACGTATGATCTCTGTAACTGCAAACAAAGGTTTCTGTACCAAATATTAAGTTCTGCTTTTCTGATGTATCAAATACTTATGTCATGCAATAAAATGCAAATTAATTACTTAAAAATCATACCATGTGATTTTCTGGATTTTTGTCTCTCACAGTTGAAGTGTACCTATGATAAAAATTACAGACCTCTACATTCTTTGTAAGTAGGAAAACCTGCAAAATCGGCAGTGCATCAAATACTTGTTCTCCCCACTGTATATATATACACATATCCTTTTTGAAAATATATTTCCCTTTATTACATTTATTAATGCCCTCCTTGCCTGGTCCGTGAGTTTTGGTTGGCGGCCCTCTCTTGGCAGGTTTGTTGTGGTGCCATATTCTTTCAATTTTTTAATAACATATTTAATGGTGCTCCGTCGTATTTTCAAAGTTTCTGATATTTTTTTATAACCCAACCCTGATCTGTACTTCTCCACAACTTTTTCCCTGACCTGTTTGGAGAGCTCCTTGGTCTTCATGGTGCCGCTTGCTTGGTACTGCCCCTTGCTTAGTGGTGTTGCAGACTCTGGGGCCTTTCAGAACAGGTTTATATATACTGAGATCATGTGACAGATCATGTCACACTTAGATTGCACACAGGTGGACTTTATTTAACTAATTATGTGACTTCTGAAGGTAATTGGTTGCACCAGATCGTATTTAGGCGCTTCATAGCAAAGGGGGGTGAATACATATGCACGTACCACTTTTCCTTTATTTATTTATTCTTTTAGAATTTTTTGAAACAAGTAATTTTTTTCATTTCTCTTCACCAATTTGGTCTATTTTGTGTATGTCCTTACATGAAATCCAAATAAAAATCCATTTAAATTACAGGTTGTAATGCAACAAAAGAGGAAAAACGCCAATGGAGATGAATACTTTTGCAAGGCACTCTAACAGCATCCAACGTGCTGAAGAACAGTATTTTACATTCAGTCTTTTGTCCTCTGTCCTGCTGGCCTGCTGTACTGTCCACCACGTATTGCTGGAGATTTGTACTTACATAACATCGTTGTTTGCTTGGAGCTGCTGGTGGTGCGTCAAGGCCACTGGCACTGCACTGTGCCCAAATGGCTTCGAACTCACTGTTGCACCTCAGCTTCTCAACACACTCCAACGCACTGTGGACGACTTTGACTCCTGTGTAAAGATCTGTTGCTTTTGCATGGACTAATTTGTTTGGAGGATGGAGAAGACTGAGGATTCTGTGCACCATGGTGGCTGTAATTTTAAAGCTGGGTTCCATCACCGTCTTCAGCAGCCCTGTGACCTCGAGTCTTACTTCTGTGTTCTAGGAATGCATGTGTTTTTCTCCACTTTTTATGGAAACCCAAAGGAGTCATACCTAACTGCCCAGTGGCTTTCCATAGCCCCACTACACACACTGCGGCGAGCCTAACCCTAAAACTGAGGGGGCTAACTTTTAAACCGAGGGGGCTAAGCCAGGCCCGGGCTTGCCCTTCAGTGTCCCCATATCCCGTTACGAGGGGTGTTCCTTGGCAGTCCCCTCGCTCCGTCTCAGATTGACGCGGAGTGACAAACTGCAGCCAGGGGTAATGGAGCCCATCATCCAATGGCTGAGTAATGAAGAGGAATTATGGGTAATGAGGAAGGATAGACCCCTTTACCTGAGAGGACAGATCTCAAAGGACTCACCCCCTCCCATCCCCACAGCAGTAAATCTAGGGGAGGGGGGGGGTGGGGGGTGGGAGGGGGTGGTGGAAGTGGGGGAATGACAGAACTCACACATGAGAAAGCTCACTCAGACTTGTACATTTACAACCTCTTCAACCTCTGTTCTCTGATATTGGAAGTTATCAAGTTGTTGCATTAGGAGGAACATAGATGTAGTTCCTCATACTTCAACCACCAACACACAACTCTCATATGGCTTTTAAACCTGAAGTGAAGGACAAATTGTTCTGTTTGTCTCTGAGGCCTGTCAGTAAAGATAAAACTAATGAAACAAATCCGGGGGATAGATTTACTTGGCCGAACCATCAGGGCAAATTTTCGTCTGATGATCCCCAGAGATGGTGTCTGATGATGGATGACCAGGATGTCTAACCACATACTTACACAGAGTGAGCCAGCATCCCGTTGCCCTTTCACTTTGCCTCACTGAGAGAAAAGTCACTGTCTTTGACTGGCCTCTTATTCTGGATCTGCGCCCAACCCAAGCACAGATCCCCATTGGCTCAAAAAACTTGTCGCTAGGCAGTTTAAGCCAGTGAAGTTTCTCTAACCTCCCCCAACTCCCCACAAGCCCCACCTCTGGCCCCTGCTTAATCAAACAAGAGAAGAAGAAAAAAACACATTGGAGCTATCCCACATCACTAGACAATGACAGCGGGAAGACATATGGGATTGTCCTACTGTGAATGTGCCAAAAAACAGGGAGCTAACAGAGCAGACGTATACATGTATTTGGATTCCCCCTCCATGTCACTTTTCTTTGTCCTCTTGACATCTCTGCCTGTGTCCACAGCCAATTATACTGACCAGTATTTACAGTGCATTGTCTCTGAGTGGATGGCCAGTTACAGCATTAATCAGCACAACACAAGTAGCTCTGATGTTGAAACTCTTAGATATTTCACTATCAATAAAACCCAGGGCTTGTGATCCGTGTGAATACTGTAAATCTGTTCCACTCAAAGTTCTTCATCCTCTGTTCACTCACAGCCACCTTTCTCTCATGTCCCCATATTTTATCTGCTGTCCCATTCCTAATTCTTGGTCCCTAGTTCCTGAGACCTAGCTATGTGTGTCTGTCTGTGTGTCTGTAAGGATGTGTGACTACCTGGCACCATCACAGCGTTTCCAGGCCATGCTAATGCCTTTAGCAGCCAGCTCCAGTCAGACTGGGACACAACAGGAAACACACTGCTCAGCTGTCACCAAACACTGCCTCTGGTGGCCAGGGGGGTCACGCCAGAATGAAAAGAAGAAAAAAGAAAACGCTTTAATTTATGCTGCGATTATTTTTCATGATCCCAGAGAGCGTCGGGCTAGAAGGGATGGGGAACATGGGGGAAGTTGAGGAGGAGAGTGTTTCAAAATCAGTGAGGCAAAACCATTCCAGATACAGAGCGACTGAGTGCTGCTATCATATCCTATCCCGGCTCTCTGTTTAAGGAGTGGGAGCGGTGCAGTCGCAGTCTCGCAGATGGTGAACAAATGTTCTTTTGAGGCGGCGTGGCACAAGACTTGGTTCTCTTGCGAGGCCCAGCAACGGGCTGGCCTGCTGCAGATGGCCGGGAAAACAAGACACAAACAAACAGTCTGTGACAAACATGGCTGCTGATAGCAGTGCATGATGCAACGCGGTGGGAGGTAAATGATTGTACCATCCAGCCATCTGCTTCAATGGGTTTTCCCTTTTGTTTGTCAGTGACTGTGCATTACCAAATCACTTTACTTATTGATCACTATGCAGCGAAACTCTTCAGACATGGCCTACTTCATAATCTTCAGCTTCTTTACTCATCATTTCATCATCACTTGAAATTCCATTTAGTCTTCTGTTGTTGTCAGCATAATTGCTTGTCTCTAAGAGTACTTATTTTTGACATTTGATGTCAGAATCACACTAAAGCCCTCTTACAGTAAGGTTATTATATCTTGTTACAGTAATTGTGAGTGAAGAGCACTGAGTCTTTTTGTGTCAGAGTAGCTTGCACCGTTTTCAGAAGAAAGTCATGAAAACAAAACAAAAACTTGAGTAGAACAAATGTTATTTCCATTACATCTGGGATATTTCATCTCACGCTGAATTACAACCCAGGTTTCCCTCACAAAATGTTGGTGCAGACTATTAACACATAATTACGTAGTGTTGAAAATGTCAGTGTGTATGAAATAGAAGCATTTGGCCAGCTTTCACCCTCAATACTCTTTTAGTTTTATGTGCCTTAAAGAAACTGTGAAAATTGATGGAATAAGCCTGGAAATTGTCATGCAGAAACTGGAGTCACTGTACATGAGTAGACATGAGAGATTTCTTGTCACCAAACTGCTGGCTGCCAGTTCTTAATAAGATGGGCAAGATTACTTCACATAACATTATTTCTATGGTGATTATCACCGCTTAGCACTTCAGACTTCACTGTAAACAGAAAAACTGGAGATAGTCCCCATCACCAGTTGTCGCTTTCATTGACCTTTTACTGCACTGGGCTAAATCAGGGTCACATAGAGTGATTGTTGTTAGTCTTTAACAAATCTACTTTGAAACAAAAGGATACACCTCATACACATGGTTATGGGCTTAAAAAAAGAAGAAACCTTTACCATGTCAGATATAGAGTTGAAATGTATTACATTTTGAGTTTGCATCCCTATATTACACTTTATATAAATCACAGAAGAATGAAATATAACAACACTTTTTCACATAGAAACACCAGATTTTGGTCTGGTTTTTTGAAATTATCTTTATTAATTATGGAATTATGAGAAATATTAATAACATTCCACCCATGAGGCCAAAGAGGGTGCTTTTGGTCATTGACTGCAGGAAAGTGCAACCAGGTTTGTGGGTAGAGCACTGATTTGGAACAGTCATGCTTTCTCTCTGTGAGCTTATGTGTATGGTTTGGCATATCTTAGGGTCCAAATCTAATTGAGCTTGTCGCATGTAACTTGGATCAGAGGACAGCAAATCATTGTCCTAATTGTGGGATTGCGAGAGAGAAGAGTTTCACACATCAAATGGCCTCCAATATACCCTGACCAACAAGCACATGGTACCTATAACTGTCCCCCCTCACTATCTTTTCCTCTCCTCTCCCCCATTAGAATGACTATTCCATTAACGTGAGAACTGAGACTACTGAGAACTCTTACTATTCATCGAGTTAACTTTAATAATAAGATTGGACCAGGAGCTCTGGGGGGTGGAGGGGGGCTGAGGAGAGGAGAAAGCCCATAGAGGGTTGCCCTTGTCTGGGAACAGTCGTGTCCGTTGTCTGGGGTGAGTAGGTGTTTTGGTCTGGATTGGCTGGTCCCGGTTCTGTAATTGCGGGCTGGAATGCGAGCCCGGTTAGGGGACATTTTCTGACTACTGGCTGTCATTGTTCCAGAGAGCCTCCGAGCTGGATCTCAGCGCCACTCCGGAGTCATGGCCTGCTATTTGCATGATGTATTTTTATTAGTTAACTGAGGCCCCTCGGGCTCCATGGAAAGAGTTAGGAGACACTGAGGATCATTTTATTGACTGGTTATCTGACTAGTACAGAGAGTACAAGACAACAGCCATGTGATGGGACATCCGCCATGAGAATCCTGCACATGTTCATGGTTGATTGTGTATGTGAATGTATGGTCACACACATAGTAGGGTATACAGTTCTGATTTCAAACTAAAACCTTTCTCAATGTTTTCAGTGTATGTATGCATGTTGAGATCTACAAGACATGCAAGGGTTACCAATATGTGCTTTGATTTGCATGGCATTTGCATGAGACAGAGAAAGAGAGAGAACGTGTAGGGTGAACTGTCCATTCGGTAATTTGGGAAGGGATGGCAGTTTAGTCAACTGTCTCCAGACTTTCAGACATACTGCCAGGAGGCTGAGAGCTTGTGTAGTAGCTGTCTAGCCCTCTCTTTCTTGCTGATCTCCCATGCATAACCTGTTCTCTCAACATTCACACAACCATCTACATATTCACCTCACAATGTGTGTCATTATTTTGCTGTCTCATGTTTCATCTCGGTGTATGCTAGTGTGTGTGTTTGTGTGTGTGTGTGTGTGCATGCGTGTGAAGCTGGCCTCTTTTCTCTGTAAAGGTGTAAAGCCCTAGCAGTTGACCAGTCACAGCTGGTACTGATTAGAATCTCCCCTCCACACCGCCCGTGTGGGGAGTCGAGAGCAGAAATCAAGAAAAGGTTCTTAGAAGTTTGTGTGTGTGTGTGTGAAGCCAATGGAGGACATTAATTCTGGTGATCTTATCTCACTAAATAATCGTTATCTCCAAACCAATCTTACATGTAGGCCATCACATCTTACGGATCAAGGTTTTAGCTTACAACGGGACAAAGGCTTTTCATTTAGACATTCATTTAGTTTGAAAATGTTAATTAGCTAGTGTAAATTAGTGTCCACAGCTACCTCAAATGACACACATTGTTTTCTGCTAAACATACACTGAGTATACAAAACATTAGGAACACCTTCTTAATATTAAGTCGGTCATGGACTACAAGGTGTCGAAAGCGTTCAACAGGGATGCTGGCCCATGTTGACTCCAATGCTTCCCACAGTTGTGTCAAGTTGGCTTGATGTCCTTTGGGTGGTGGACCATTCTTGATACGACACGGGAAACTGTTGAGTGTGGAAAACCCAGCAGCGTTGTAGTTCTTGACACACTCAAACCGGTGCACTTGGCACCTACCCCATTCAAAGACACATACACATGTCTCAATTTTTAACCTGTCTTCTCCCCTTCATCTACACTGATTGAAGTGGATTTAACAGGTGACATCAATAACGGATCATAGCTTTTACTTGGATTCACCTGGTCAGTCTATGTCATGGAAACAGCAGGTGTTCCTAATGTTTTGTACACTCAGTGTATATCTCTTGGGTTATTGTTCAGCTGCATGTCAAATAGTAAAGATTATCTCAAGACTTTGCTCTGCAGACAGTGATTTGCACCTCTCTCTTTATCTCTCTGAGTCCCACACGCATGTGCGCACGTACACACGTACACAAACACACACACACAGACACACAGATATGCACACACACACGGGGAGACTCATTGTTCCACAGGAAATGCTCTCACCACACAGACAGCAGGCATGTCTACTCTAGACTTAACCTTATAATAGAGGCCCTACCATTGGATCAGCTACAGTATGCTTAATGGTAGGTCCTGATTACATTAACAAGATATGCCTTGACAATAGTCACTGGCCTGGGAGAGAGGGAGAGAGAGAGAGACCTGATATACAGATAAATATTTAGTTAAGGAGTCTTCCTGTCTTTCTCCCTTTAAATGACTCAACAGTTAAGCAGTACCAGAGTAAAGACAGAGCTATAGCTTCAGCCTGAATTGGCCTCTCTACCCTAGAGGTCTTTGGGTTTCAACACTTTGAGGAGGCCAGAGGGAGAGCAGCTGCTTTCTCTGCTTCTCGTAAAGACTGAAACAAACACATACACTCACACGCATACACTGGAAGGGAGGCAATGAGACTCCCAGTAATGGATGGTGCAGGTGTTAAGATGTTTCGATGTGGGAATTTCCAAAGCCCGTGAAGTATTCAGCAATGGACCATGGTAGTCCCTTCTTAACTACATGTGTTCAGTGGAAGGGTTTTTTACCGTCCAAGCCCAGCACCTGCCCTGTAAATACTGTTTTCTCTCCATGTAACCCTATCCCTCAATTACATCATCCACCCCTCAACTTATCCACCTCCCTGCAGAGACAGTAAGGATACATTCATGTTGTCATCTGACAGTGAGAAAAATTGAACACTACAGGTGGCTTGGTTTTTTGGTGGTCAGGATTCAAACGTACTATCCATTGGATATGAGATGGTAGGTCAAAGTATAGTACAGCACAGTATTCAGATCAATAGTCTAGAAGTGGCAATACATTGTCAACTCTGCCTTCTGCTATGTTTTAGTATACAAACAGGGCTACATTCAGAAAATAATTCCCTTTGTGAAAGAATGAACCTTACTTGGTCCAAACTGTCAGAAGCAATGGGTCTATTATTGCAGGGTTTCTAATCTCACTGTGAACATTTTATTTCACATATAAAACCATCTATAAAATGTCTCTATCTTTATTTCTGTTATAAAAGCAGAGTAGGGGCCTGAGTACCAGCCCCTATGTTCAGCCATGTCTACTGAATGTCTCCCCACCACCCTACTCATTTCATTAGGAACCAGCAACCAGACACTTCAGAGAAACATTCAATTACAATCCGACTGTAATTAAATGTCCCTCAAATGAGTTCATTTAAATCATCTTCTTCATTTGGGCTTCACACAGGATTTTAATGCTTGGCTCTGAATAGAGCTCTCAAATGAACATTAAGCCCCTCACCAACTGGGAGTGTTTCAAGGGGCTATGTTCACAATCGCAGTCAGGCGACATTTTCTCAAGCTAAGCGAGCTAACAATGGATGGTGGTTTAATAGGAATGGATACACACACATACACACAAACACACACACACACTCACACACACACACACACATGGATAGACACAAAAAACACACACACACACACACACACACACACACAGGTGAATTACAGCTCACACAGTGACACTAGGTTCTATATGTGTCAAGATTCAGACAGACGACCAGAGGACCACAATTGCGTCACACCAGAAAGTTTATTAAACTTAAGGGGAAAGGGAAGTAGGGAGTGAATGAAGGCTCCAGGGGTAACAGGGATCCCGTCCAATGCGCTGGGTCTGTGCCCCCCCCAGTGGCAGCGATGCGTCCTATGAAGCCGGTGGTGGGTGGTCCAGAAGTCCTGGGGGGGGGGAGACACAGACACAACAGGGCGGAATGAAACCAGGCAGCAGTACAGTACAAGGGAAATCCAAAATACGTAGTAGCAAGGCAGAAGGCTGGTCAGAGTTACCGGGATTGAAGAGTAGTCAGGAGTCGTAATGGCAGAAGCAGGTCTGGATCTCCTGAGGCAGAAGAGTATCCAAAAAACAGGCAGGTCCGGGGTCACAAAACCAGGGTGAGCCAGAAGCGCGAGCAAACAGGTTCCGGGTGTGAGCTTTGCAGACGATCTGACACCGGAGAGCTGAAAGACAGGGCCTTAAATACTGGGAGAGGTTAGTGGGTAATGCAGCGCAGCTGGCAGAGTAATTAGAGCCGAGCAGAGCAGGGACAGGTGGAGCTAGTTAGGCTGAGTAGAGAGAGGGAGGTGAGCAGAGTGGAAGATAGTGGAAACAAATTAAGGTGGTAACCCGGTGGAGTGAGAGGGCTCATGACAGAACCCCCCCAAGGGACGGCCCCAGAAGTCCCAAGAGCAACACCACGCCGGGCGGGAGGAGGGGAGCCGGAGGAGGGCTAGAACTCCTCCGAACGGTCCGAGTGAACGTCCTCATCCTCGGAGGAAGCCGGAGGGCCGTGGTCGGGGAGATGGGACAGGTCCCGAGACAGGATCAGGCACAGGACAGGAAGCCGAGCGGGCCGGACGGTTAGGGACCCCTCTGGGGCGGCCCCTACGGATTGCAGGTTGATCCGGATGCCGTTGGTGGAAAGCGGTGATGAGAGTCCTATCCACAATCCGACTAGCTGGCACCCAGGTCCTTTCCTCAGGTCCATAGCCCTCCCAGTCAATGAGGTACTGGAGACCCCTACCCCTCCGTCTGGACCGAAGCAGGCGGCGGACGGTGTAAACCAGACCACCATCGACGAGCCGTGGAGGAGGAGGACCAGGCGCAGCAGGGACCAGCGGACTCTCATGGATGGGCTTAATCTTAGACACATGGAAAGTGGGGTGCACCCTCAGGGAATTAGGCAGTTGGAGCCGGACAGCAGTTGGGCTAATCACTCTTATGATAGGGAATGGGCCAATGAACCGAGGTGCCAGCTTCTGCGACTCCACCCTGAGTGGCAGGTTCTTCGATGACAACCACACCCCTTTGACCAACATGGTAGGTGGGAGCAGGAATTCTCCGACGGTTGGCCCCGGTAGTGTAGCTGGCAACGGACCTGAGGAGTGTGGCTCGGGCTTGTGACCAGGTGCGGCGACATCGACGGGCAAAAGCAAGTGCAGATGGGCAAGTAACCTCCTCCTCCTGGCTGGCAAATAGAGGAGGCTGGTATCCATAAACACATTGGAAAGGGGACATACCGATGGCAGAGCAGGTCAGAGAATTGTGTGCGTACTCCACCCATGTCAATTGCTGCGACCAGGAGTGGGGGTTGCGTGAAGTCATGCATCGCAGTGCCTTCTCGAGCTCCTGATTAGCCCGCTCTGACTGCCCATTGGATTGGGGATGGAATCCGGAAGTCAGACTGACTGTGGCTCCCAGCAGGTGACAGAACTCCTTCCAAAAAGCGGAGGAGAATTGTGGACCACGGTCAGAAACAACATCCCTTGGCAGTCCGTGGATCCGGAAGACGTGTTCCAGGACCACCTGGGCGGTCTCCTTGGCGGTTGGGAGCTTGGGGAGGGGAATGAAGTGTGCCATCTTGCTGAAACGGTCAACGATGGTGAGAATGACGGTCATGCCACTTGAAGGGGGGCAGCCCCGTGACAAAGTCAAGGGCGATGTGAGACCAGGGACGTCTGGGCACAGGCAGGGGCTGCAGCAATCCGGCTGGGGGCTGGCAGGACGACTTGTGTTGGTTGCAGATGGGGCAGGCTTGGACGAATTCCCGTACATCCCTCCTCAGAGAGGGCCACCAGAACCTCTGGGCGAGCAGGTTGTAAGTGCGGGTGGAGCCAGGGTGACAAGCTAGGCGGGAGTCATGTCCCCACTGAATGACCTGGGACCTCAGGTCTTCGGGGACAAAAAGGCGGTCAGCTGGGCAAGTGCTGGGACCTGGCTGGTTACGGAGAGCCTCCAGCACCTGTTCCTCAACAGCCCAGGTCAGAGCTGCAACGATGCAGGGACTTGGCAGAATCGACACAGGGTCCTTGGAGGGGGTGTCATCCTTCTGGAATTGACGGGAGAGGGCGTCTGGCTTGGTGTTGCGTGATCCAGGCCGGTATGACAGAGTGAAATTAAACCTGGTGAAGAACAGGGCCCAGCGGGACTGCCTGGAGTTCAACCGTTTGGCCGTGCGGATGTACTCCAAGTTCTTATGATCGGTCCAAACGAGAAATGGAATGGTGGACCCCTCCAGCCAGTGACGCCACTCCTCCAAGGCAAGCTTCACAGCCAGCAGCTCACGGTTCCCTATGTCGTAATTGCACTCAGAGGGGGGACAACCGACGTGAGAAAAAGGCACAGGGATGGAGCTTCCTATCCTCCGCAGCCCACTGAGAAATCACAGCACCAACTCCCACATCCGAGGCGTCCACCTCCACAATGAATTGCCGGTCCACATCAGGCATCTGGAGGATGGGAGCGGAGGTGAACCTCACCTTGAGGGTACTGAAGGCTTTGTCGGCTGCTGGGGTCCAGGTGAAGGGTTGCTTGGTGCTGGTTAGAGCAGTGAGAGGGGCAGCAACGGTACTGTAGTTCCGGATAAACTTCCTATAGAAGTTAGCAAACCCCAGAAACTGTTGCAGCTTCTTTCTGTTCTCCGGAACTGGCCATGAAGTGACTGCTGATACTTTGGCAGGATCCATTTGGATACTTCCTTCTGCCACTATGTACCCCAGGAAGGCCACTGTCTTGACGTGAAACTCACATTTCTCTGCCTTGGCGTAGAGGGAATTCTCCAGAAGACGATGAAGGACTTGCTGGACATGGCGGGTGTGTTCAGACAGGTTTCTGGAGTAAATTAAGATGTCATCCAGGTAAACGAAGACAAACTTGTTTAACATGTCCCGCAGTACATCATTCACTAGAGCCTGGAACACAGCAGGAGCATTGGTGAGGCCAAAAGGCATAACCAGATACTCGTAGTGGCCTGTTGGTGTATTGAATGCGGTTTTCCATTCATCTCCCTCCCGGATCCGCACTAGGTGGTAAGCGTTTCTGAGATCCAACTTGGTAAAAACAGTGGCTCCCTGGAGCAACTCAAAAGCAGAGGTGAGCAGAGGCAGAGGGTAACGGTTCTTCACTGTGATGTCGTTGAGTCCCCTGTAGTCGATGCAGGGGCGAAGAGATCCGTCCTTCTTCCCCACAAAGAAGAAGCCAGCACCAGCAGGAGATGAAGATGAACGGATTAATCCTGCGGACAGAGAGCCATTGATGTAGTCCTCCATGGACTTTCTTTCAGGAGCAGACAACGAATAAAGACGACCCCTTGGAGGAGCTGTTCCAGGGAGGAGGTCGATGGCACAGTCGTACGGTCGGTGAGGGGGCAGAGATGTGGCTCTTGCTTTGTTAAACACCTCTCTGAGACCATGGTAGCATTCTGGGACATTGGAGAGGTCAGGAGCGGAGTTAGTAGGTACTGGCCGAGGGGGTAGTGCGGCAGCAAGCAGGCAGGTTCGGTGGCAGTCCTCTCCCCACTCCCTGATCACCCCGGTCACCCAGTCGAGCTGAGGGTTGTGCCGGGCGGAGCCATGGGTAACCCAGGATGAGGGGTTGGCCTGGAGAGGGGGAGCAGGTGAAACTGGATAGTTTCTTGATGGTTTCCGGACAGACCCATCGAGACCGGGGCCGTGACATGAGTGACCGATCCGAGTAAGTGTCCGTCCAGTGCCCGGGCAGGAATAGGAGGTGTCAAACGGAGGTTCTCCAGTCCCAGTTGGCGTGCCAGCTTGATGTCCATTATGTTGGCTTCGGCGCCAGAATCCACCAGAGCAGCCAGGGTGTGAGTTGAGTCAGAGAGGCGGAGGTGAACTTGCAGCAGGGGTTTGCGGTCGGAGGACTGGATGGTCATTGAACTCAACCGGACTCCCCCTACGCCCGGTGAGCTTCGGCCCTTTAAAGGGCAGGTTACCACACGATGTCCATCACCTCCACAATAGAGGCAGAGGTTTGAGGTGAAGCGGCGCTGGCGCTCTGCAGGAGTGAGGGAGGCTCGCCCAATCTCCATAGGCTCAGACTGATCAAGCTGACCTGGGTGAGTGGCAGTAGATGACAGGAGCCCAGTCGGATCTCTCCGAATGCCGGTAGTAGGTGGACCTTGGCGCCCCCTCTCACGACGACGGGTCTGTATCCTTCTGTCGATCCTGACAGTCAGTGCGATGGCTTCATCAAGAGTGGAAGGCAGTTCATGGGAGACCAACTCGTCCTTGATATAGTCAGCCAAACTATGGAAGAACGCGTCCACCAACGATGGTGTGTTCCAAGAACTTCGCTCTAGCCAGGGTTCGGAAGTCGATGGAATGGTCTGCGACTGTACGTCTGCCTTGTCGAATACTGAACAGTTCACGAGACGCCTCTGCGGTGGGTGAATCCAGGTCAAACACCTTCAGCATCTCCTCAGCAAACAGGTCGAAGGTTGCACATGCGGGGGGTTTGACGTTCGAACTCTGCTGTTCCCCAGAGTCGAGCTCGGCCCGTCAGGTGAGTGATGGCATACCCAACTTTAGCCCCCTCCGTGGCGAAGGTCCTTGGCTGCAAGGAGAACTGAAGTCGGCAGCTAGTCAGGAATGGCCGGACCTGGGTTGAATCGCCGTTGAACCGCTCGGGGTTTCCAATCTTGGGTTCCGGAGCAGCGGCTGCAATGACCGGGGCAGGTAACTCGGGGGCTGGGCTGGTGGGCAGACTGGCTGGGGTAAGGTTGGTGAGGAGTTGAATGATCATGGCGAGTTGTTGTTGCTGCTGCTGGAACTGCTGCTCATGCTCATCGGTTTCCATGTCGGGGAAAGTGTGCGCTGAGTCCATAATGGTCAGATCGTACTGTCAAGATTCAGACAGACGACCAGAGGACCACAATTGCGTCACACCAGAAAGTTTATTAAACTTAAGGGGAAAGGGAAGTAGGGAGTGAATGAAGGCTCCAGGGGTAACAGGGATCCCGTCCAATGCGCTGGGTCTGTGCCCCCCCCAGTGGCAGCGATGCGTCCTATGAAGCCGGTGGTGGGTGGTCCAGAAGTCCTGGGGGGGGGGAGACACAGACACAACAGGGCGGAATGAAACCAGGCAGCAGTACAGTACAAGGGAAATCCAAAATACGTAGTAGCAAGGCAGAAGGCTGGTCAGAGTTACCGGGATTGAAGAGTAGTCAGGAGTCGTAATGGCAGAAGCAGGTCTGGATCTCCTGAGGCAGAAGAGTATCCAAAAACAGGCAGGTCCGGGGTCACAAAACCAGGGTGAGCCAGAAGCGCGAGCAAACAGGTTCCGGGTGTGAGCTTTGCAGACGATCTGACACCGGAGAGCTGAAAGACAGGGCCTTAAATACTGGGAGAGGTTAGTGGGTAATGCAGCGCAGCTGGCAGAGTAATTAGAGCCGAGCAGAGCAGGGACAGGTGGAGCTAGTTAGGCTGAGTAGAGAGAGGGAGGTGAGCAGAGTGGAAGATAGTGGAAACAAATTAAGGTGGTAACCCGGTGGAGTGAGAGGGCTCATGACAATATGGGTAAATTTGGTAGCCTTTGTATTTTCAACGTAGCGATTAGTCCGCTAGCACAGGAGACGTCGTGTGACATTAGCTTAGATTATGTCTGATTTAACACTCATAATGGGGCGGATCTGTGAGGTGCCAACATTTATCTCCTCACGTCCCCATGTAGGCACCAGACACAGGTCTAGGTTTACCATTTAAAGGTTTGAAATACAAAGCAATAAAAGACTAAAATGTCACCTCAGATCCCATGATTAGTAAAAATTGAGATTAGGGACAGTGAATGACTAATAGGCTCTCTTGCAGTAGACACACATTACTAAATAACACAGTGGAGGTGCTTTAGTTGGCCTCCTCTTGAACTGTCTCTCTTTCTCTATACACTATGTCATGTTTACAAGGACCACATTGCCCACAGGTAACAGAATACTACAAAACACACAGTAAACACAAGAGAGAGTTACAGAAATATATAAAGTAATATGTAGCTACTATCAAAGTACAGATCCCGGACGAGCCCCCAACAATGTTACGATGACAAAGGCATGAGTCTAGCAGCCATCTTAGCTAGAGCTGAGCTTCTGACTCCTGATCAACACATACAGTATAGGTCAACAGCAGTCTTGAAAAACCCTAACAACTTCTCTCTCTGTTCCACTCTGTTAAAAGGGTCCACCTCCCACTGCACTGGCACAGCCAGCACAGTCCAACATAATGAATGTGATAATTATGTGTGGATGTAACAACTGTCAATCATGTAATGACCCCCTAGTTATTTTTAAAAGGGGATTCATCAATAGTCTCCTGGGGTACATGGAGAAAGGTCAGAAAATCTCTCATTAGGATAGGAGCTTGAGTGTGTGTGTGTAAGCCTGTGTTTGACGCTATCTGAGAGTAAACTGTATCTCGCCACCAAAGGCAACTATCAAGGGAACCACTAAAGGGAGGTTCTCTGAATGATGGAATAGGGACGATCCCTTTATTTGATCTTCCTTACACAATCCAGGTAATGCCACCTCTGCTTGCCTGCACTCTTACAATCATATATATCTCACTTTGGAAATATTCATTTTACACAATCTCTCTCTCGCTCTTTCTCTCTATCTCTCCATAAAAGCCTTTATAGGCTAGAGGTGATCTATCGGATGCCAAAGTTGCACAGCACTGGGGATGCCTATGTTGCAGTCAAGCCAGGATAAGTGTGCACTTCCCATAGTCAGCGTTGGGCAGCCCAACCCCTGTCCTAGTCTGTCTATGGTTGTTATCAGCCTGGGTCTCATACAGGTGTAAACAGACAGTCAGTACTGCTGTCAATACTTCAATGGAATCTATGGGCTGTATTGGCCTGTTAGTCAAACACATATATTGTTCAGCGTGACAAGATGATCTCATTCTGTTTTATGGAAAATAATCCAAAGGTTGAAGCAATGGTTGAATTCATATGGCAACATGGCAGGCCTTAACCAAAAGTTTAATTAATCTACTGTAGCTCTCATTTCAATACAGTGTGCAATAACTTAAGGGACTCTTTCACAGGACCACTCTGAGATGGCGCAATGATCTCCAAAAATGACCTCACAACGATATTCTTTACATTTGTCATTGATGAGATAAGAGGTCATGTAGTCACAGAATGAGAAAACATCCAGTGGAAAAGTCACTGTTGTTCGGTGTTGTTGACAGTGATGCTGATTTCTCACTAAGACTGACTTGTGATAGGAGGTGATGACTGCCTATGCCATGACATCCTTCAGTATCAAGTAGCAACCATGATCAAGCAACAACAACACAGACACATGCATGCATCGGCGGGAGCATTCAAAACAAGCTCTTTAGTTTTTCTATCTTCCAAATCAGGCTAATGGTGAAAACCCAACATGGATGTAAGGCCATCTTATGAATGAACAAAAAAGTGCAAGTCACCAAAAACAGAGGATATGGGTTTACCCTGGTAATATTCGTCACCCTATCCATATTACTGTAAAGCTAACTAAATTCCTCTGAAATATGCATCCTCCAAATGCTTACAATTGTACAAGTGATGTTACTGCAGCTGTAACAAAACATGAGCAGTACAACCAAATCAAAAACATAAGCTGACATCTGAATGAAAAAACTGTCTTCAGTGAAAGTTAATCATATGAGACGACCTCAATGCCCTATCCAATAGTTAATATGTCATAGTATTGTGCTACACATTAACCCTTGAGAATGACTAAACTAATAAATCATGTCCTTTTGCATGTCATTATGGGTAATACACACTCTGCCCTTGATTGTCTCTGTATTGACCAGTCTAATTCGATTGCTCTACCTTTGCATGTAGAGATCTGACAGTGGACCCTGCTATCTGTAGACCAGATGACTACCTAATTGCCACAAGTCTGCCACTGTCATATTAGGCAGGAGGAATATTCAGTTGGGTAAAATAGTTTGGAACATAGTTTGTTGTGTAAAACTGACACAATTCACTATATCACTGGAACACAGTGTTTATGTATAATACCTGCGACATACAGTACCAGTCAAAAGTTTGGACACACCTACTCATTCAAGGCTTTTTCTTTATTTTTACTATTTTCTAAGTCCATATTATGGCAAGAACAACTCAAATAAGCAAAAAGAACCGACAGTCCATCATTATTTTAAGACATGAAGGTCAGTCAATATGGAACATTTCAAGAACTTTGAAAGTTTCTTCAAGTGCAGTCGCAAAAACCATCAAGCGCTATGATGAAACTGGCTCTCATGAGGACCGCCACAGGAAAGGAAAACCCAGAGTTACCTCTGCTGCAGAGGATAAGTTCATTAGAGTTAACTGCACCTCAGATTGCAGCCCAAATAAATGATTCACAGAGTTCAAGTAACAGACACATCTCAACATCAGCTGTTCAGAGCAGACTGCGTGAATCAGGCCTTCATGGTCGAAATGCTGCAAAGAAACCACTACTAAAGGACACTAGACCGGTGGAAATCTGTCCTTTTGTCTGATGACTCCAAATTTGAGATTTCTGGTTCCAACCGCCGTGTCTTTGTGAGACGCAGAGTAGGTGAACAAATGATCTCAAGGCACACTTAACCAGCATGGCTACCACAGCATTCTGCAGCGATATGCCATCCCATCTGGTTTGCGCTTAGTGGGACTATCATTTGTTTTTCAACAGGACAATGACCCAAAACACACCTCCAGGCAGTGTAAAGGCTATTTGACCAAGAAGGAGAGTGATGGAGTGCTGCATCAGATGACCTGGCCTCCACAATCACCCGACCTCAACCCGATTGAGATGGTTTGGGATGAGTTGGACCGCAGAGTGAAGGAAAAGCAGCCAACAAGAGCTCAGCATATGTGGGAGCTCCTTCAAGACCGTTGGAAAAGCGTTCCTCATGAAGTTGGTTGAGGGAATGCCAAGAGTGTGCAAAGCTGTCATCATGGCAAAGGGTGGCTACTTTGAAGAATATAAAATATAAAATATATGTTGATTTGTTTAACACTTTTTTGGTTACTACATGATTCCATATGTGTTATTTCATAGTTTTGATGTCTTCACTATTATTCTACAATGTAGAACTCACTACTCACTGTCATGGAGAAACATGACGATGTTCAGTTTCTTCCTTTATTTTCTCTTCTTTATATATTCCATTCCTTCCTATTCCGGCCCATTCCTTGGGTCAAATCCCAATCTTGACCCCTTGACCACTGACCTTCTGACTAGGAGGCGGCCCTCTAGTCTAGTGATGGGAAGTTTGTTTCTTTTCACTGACTCTGATCTTTTCGACTCGTTCACTCAAAAGAATGAAGCTTGCCACTCATTTCGTTCACTTGAGTCAGTATGCCCAGAGCACACAGGACCCCCTACCGGTGAACGATGAACTGAAAACTCGAAAGAGTCATGATTCTACGAGCCATTCGTTCACATCGTTCACTATTGGGGGCTTACTGGAGATGTCCTTTGTTACTGTGACTTGATTGCTAGGCATACAAACACAATTATTTATTTGTACATTTGAAACAAGGTCTAGCTGTGGCCGCAACCAGACTAGATTGTGAACAACTCTTGGTGGAATGCATTGCTTGACTGCCGTGAGGGTTATAAGCACAATATAGTTCATTAACTGTACCACCCCAAACGATTTGTTCTCGAGCTTGAATTTGTTGAGCAGAGGCTGTGCATATGTTTTGGTTCTACAAAGCTGTGTCCATCATAACATTCAATCATCAATTGCATTCATTCTTGCACCATGCAATCAATTACCAGTTCTAAACATGTATTTTTCTTCTCTACGCTGCCTGCAGTATGATTTATTTTACAGTTGTTGGTCGGAGCACATCTCTGGAGCCGCTGAGCTGGAAGAGTGTGTATTAATCCCGCTGTAGTCATTGCGGACAGCAGATCCAACGAACAAATAAAATGAACAAGTCACTCAGAAAAACAAATCATGAATCTCGAGCCAGTAAAAAGAGTTGTTCAAAAATAACGAATAGTTCGCAAACTGAACATCACTACCGTAGTCCAATAGACACGCATGTCTGACTTAGGCATTCACATGGCTGTGATAGATTCGCTGGTTTACTGCTGGTGCCGCGCCATGCACCTCACCATGGTGTCAATGTCAAAGCCAAAGCCAACAACGCTGACCCCTGGGGTCATCCCCCTGGCCACAATCCGGTCTCCCTCGCTCCCCTGTCAGACAATGGCTGTTTCCTCCTCTGTGCGCCACCAAATATCTTCCCCCTACGGTCACAGAGGCTGTCCTGGAGACTTCACAGTGGAGAGATGGTGATGGTCACCCCTGACCCTGTTTAGTCTCCTCTGCCTGCCCCTCCACTCCCTCTACCCCCTCTGCCCTCTCTCACTGGGTGACAGATGGAGTAGGGTATTTACAGCTTGGCTGTGCCCACATTCTGGTGGCAGGGTGAAAATTGAGATTCCAACGGTGGTTCTCTCACTACACTGTTGATGAAACGTCTTGCCCTTCTTAGTGCTTGTCAGTGTGGGTGGTGAAGGGTGGAGGGTGGGGGAACTTGTGTACTGGACTGGACACCCTATTATGAAACCGTAACACTGCATTCAGACAACGTTCAGAATACTTGCAGAAGACCCTATCAGCTCTCAGACTGTAAACAGTAGAGACTTGGATAACACATTCAGATTGGGGAGTGTGTGTGTGTGTGTGTGTGTGTATGTGTGTGTGTGTGTGTGTGTGTGTGTGTGTGTGTGTGTGTGTGTGTGTGTGTGTGTGTGTGTGTGTGTGTGTGTGTGTGTGTGTGTGTGTGTGCGCGCGCCCACGCGTATGTGTGTGTGTTGTAAAGCTCAGTGTTGGGACGCCTAAGTGACTGATTAGATGGCAGCTCTGTACCTTATCAACCCCTGGCTGCCTCTCACTGAACTGTTGTCGGTTTAATTCACAACCCCCCCTCCTGCCGCTCCCGTCTATTACAGTCCCACAGCAAACAACTCACTGACCACTGATCTGTCCACTCAGTCTACTCCTTATTTATCACGAAGAACACTTACTTATTTATTCAGTTGAAGAACACATTATTAAACAAACCACGCAATATCTATCAAATCTACATATCGGAAATGATTTGTTTAACTATACAAAAACAACTCTGAAAACATTAGTAATTTTTAAATTTATTTTTACAAGAACCACAAACCCCCATATCCGTGCTGCTCACGACTGATAAATGAGGGCCAGTGTGTGTAGGAATGAGACAAATACAGTCCTGATTCAGTACCTTATCTAACCTGCTCTGATGGGCTATTCAGTGTAACTATTCAGTGTAGCTGTTCATTCCTGCTCTACTGTGTGTTTAGGGTTAATGATGTTAAAATGAGAGCGAGAGAGAGAGAGAGAGAGAGAGAGAGAGAGAGAGAGAGAGAGAGACCTGATATTCAGGTTCAACTGTTAAATCAGGATCAGAGGGAAGATGGTTCAAGGACTTGATGAAATGTACTTTTCCAGCCTTTATCTGGAAGACACCAGATATGATACAAAAAATCCCTCTTATCATAAATAACAAATGTCTTTATAGATCACACATTTGCCTGAGCAGCTAATAATGCAGTGTTAAAAGTGCCCCTTAAAGCTTTAGTTCTAAGTGTCCAAAATGTAATATGTTAATTCTCTCCGTGAATAGTCATTCCAATGAGGGGTCATGTTGACATGTTTTGGTGCTTTAGGGGCTGTGCTTTCTATGACTTCTCTTCATGACGTCTTCCATTGTCTAAGACATTCCTAGAGAAAATGCTCTGTACCCAATGAACTAATTCCTACTAAATGCATTTCTAGACAGTATCTTATTGTGTGTACATACATCAAATACCTTTAAGGAACATGGCATTTCATTTAACATGCTTCTTTGTCCAATAGAGAGTAGCATTCATGTCATTGATTCTCCATGATTCACTGATACTCTAAAAAAAAGCATGAGCTGGAGCACACCCAGAGAAAATTATTTTGTGTGGAGGTGCTGACTAAAGGCGAATAAACTGTAAGCTATAAAAATAAATAAAGAGTCGCACACTCTCTATATATAAACTCCCAGTAATTTATTGGGTAAAACACCAATGTTTCGTCATCACTTCTGGGTGACCCTGAAGAAGACACAGTGATGCCAAAACGTTGGTGTTTGACCCAATAAATTACTGGGAGTTTATATATAGATAGTGTGCGACTCTCTTTATTTATTTTTATAGCTCACTGATACTCTACCAAAATACATATTTCAACACACAATCATTACGCTTTTAAAACTACGGTGTCTTCGCCTGAATACCTATCTCTACCTACCTATCTGTATTTCCCCTCCATTGTCCTGTAAGACGACCATCTTCCTCCTCTCTCTGTCTTTTGATCAGGCTGCTTGCTGCACAGTGGTGCTCTCCCTTCCATGTAGATCTCTCCCACTCCACACTGCATCATCAATAACTTCAAAGACACAAAAGCAGCTAAATTAGGTCTGGCACTTTGTTCTTTCATGACTAATGAGCTTTGCCTTCGTTTGTGTATTAGTCTCGCTGCACTGCTGTGGCTCTACCCCAGGGAACACCACACTGCCTTAGTGCTGTGTCTTTCCATGAGCAGGTAACCCCAAACAAAAGACTAGAGGGAAAATATGGGCATAGACGCTATACAATAGTATTTGGGTTTATTTGTATATAAGCGTATGAGCTGCTATAGATATAATGGTATCGTTTGAGATCACTGGAAACTTGTTTCAGGGTCAGTTTACAGAAATCATGTCATTCTATGTGGTCCATATGCAGAATTAGAGGCTAGAGTATGTTGCTTTGGTTTTGCAGCCAGTACTCATGGACATCACTGTGTGTGCAATCACATCTGCTAAATGGCATATATATTCGTATTATTATTATATACTGTATGTATGTATGTATGTATGGCCCCCGATCCTATGCAGGCAAGAATTCACTACCGTGTAGCCTTATGCAATGTTCTGCACAATAACCCACTGTGCACACTGACCAAGAGCATCTGAACTCAGGTTCAGGCTAAGGTGAAGCATCGGGGAACAGGGTACCTATCTGTCTTCACATGTATCGAGTGGTTTCGTAGCTTGCGTGTTAGCGATTTCTGAAACAGTATTATATCATGTTTTGTGTAATTGCTCTTTCACCATGAGTTGCATAATTTCTTAGTGACCATCATGCCGTTTACGATTGAATCTCTATGAAAATGTCCTGCTGATAGGTTTTTACTCACTATTAGTGACAATGACTATGTATCCTATCAATAACCATTTCACTAACCTAATATTGTATGCATTTCAGCAAGATATTAAGAACAGTTGAATCCTACTCCCTTTCTCTCTGCTGTTGCTGTGGTCAGATAGCGTTAGCGTTTGCTAGCCACATCCTGTTCACAGAAGACGGCTCACTAAAGACCAAGCTTCTGTTCTCAGAATACCTCCTGTGTATCGCTGTGCCTCCTGACTACCCTCTCTGTCCCTCTATGTCCCTTTCTGTAAAGTACTTAATAAAAATACTTTAAAGTACAACTTAAGTAGTTTTTGGGGGTATCTGTACTTCACTATTTATATATTTTTTAATTTTACTCAACTACATTCCTAAAGAAAATAATGTACTTTCTACTCCATACATTTTCCCTGACACCCAAAAGTACTCGATACATTTCCAATGCTTAGCAGGACAGGAAAATGGTCCAATTCATGCACTTATCAAGAGAACATCCCTGGTCATCCCTACTGCCTCTGATCTGCCGGATTTACTAAACACAAATGCTTTGTTTGTAAATGATGTATGGAGTGTGCCCGTGGCTATCCATAATCTAAAATAACAAGAAAATTGTGCCGTCTGGTTTGCTTAATATAAGGAATGTGAAATGATTTATACATTTACTTTTTATACTTTTTATACTTCAGTATATTTTTGCAATACATTTAGTTTTGATACTTACGTATATATAAAACCAAATACTTTTAGATTTTTACTCAAGTAATATTTTATTGGGTGACTTTCACTTTTACTTGAGTAATTTTCTATAAAGTTATCTTAACTTTTACTCAAGTATGACAATGGTGTACTTTTCCACAACTGCTTTCTGCCCCCTGCATGTGTCCCTCGCTAATGTAACACACACAGTAGAGCTTCCTACGTGTCACCTTCACCGCACACACCCTGTCCCCTCCACTCTCTCTCTCTCTCTCTCTCTCTCTCTCTCTCTCTCTCTCTCTCTCTCTCTCTCTCTCTCTCTCTCTCTCTCTCTCTCTTTCTCTCTTTCTCTCTCCCTCTCATCACCATATTCACTGATGTAGTCTTTGTCTTAACTCAGTGTGGGAGTGCTTCCAATGTATGAGAAAGCTCATTGCACAATAACCAGTTTGATGAGTGGAGATGCATTTGAAGTAATTCAAATGCCATCCCTGATTAAGTTTAGTCCTCTGACAATGACAACACAAAACCACAGTGTTACTCAAGTGAAAGACCAATGAGCTAGAAACATGATCACACACAAGGCCCTATCACACAGACTTTGGCAATACAGTGAAGTCAAATATTGGAGATAGGACTTAGTATAATAGAGATAGCCTAGGACTCATCCTGTTGCTATGTCACTGTGGGATGTGGATCAATGCGTGTTTAGAATGTTACCATCTGAACTTTGTTTATTGGCAATGAGTCAATGGGTCAAAGGTGAGATTAAATCCCCTAGCCCTGATAGCTGTGGGATCATGGTCAATGGAAAATCCCCCTGTTAGCTTTCATACCTGTCTAACTCATAATCACTATGATGACTGATGTCAACGGTTTTTGATTCGTCATTCAGGTGGGATGACGCTGATCCCTAAAGATCGTTCAAGATGAACACAGCTTGAGTATGTTCACATAGGAATCATTACAAGTCTAAAATAGGTGACAGTATGGATTTCATATAGCAATGCCCCAGATACCTTCTTTAGTAGGATTTATTCCCCTGTCTTTCGAAAATGTTGTTATAGCTAACATGCATGTATTTGTTAATTTTATTTCACATTAACAAAGGTTACCAGGCAGCTTTTGTTAGTTGGTCCAAGGTAGTGTGTACTCAAAGCAAGACAAGACAATGGTGTTGATATCTAATCTATCTCTTAAAAAGTTTAAAAACAGGTTATTTCAAGTGGAGATAAACCACAGCCCTGTAGATACTGTCCAGGCCTAGATCCAGACGAGGAGAGACATGGACACTTGTGTGATTTTAGCTTGTGTGTGTGTGTGTGTGTGTGTGTGTGTGTTTGTTTGTTGGTTTTACAAATTATAGACAACATTTGCCTGCTTTTCTTTCTCAGCCACTTATAAAACAGTTAGGTGAAGGGGAAATGAAAGAGAAAATCTGACCTGAAGTGTGGAGCGGAAGTTGGGAAGCGGTGAACTTGCTGAACGGTTATAAAAACATCAGGCTGATTGTCATGTTCATCTTTCACATAGATTGGCGGCTGGGACGTGAGTTATTTGGCCTATCATTACACTGTGTGTACCCGGGAAGCTAAAAATACTCAGTCTTAGGGATGAGATCATAGTCTTGGAGTTGGAGAGAGACAGAGAGACTATGATTATAGGCTTTTGTCACAGGCATGAAACAGCTATTTGTCAACGCCGTGTCAAAAGCGGAGACAAAGCTTCCCTCCAAATAGTCAGAGGTATGACGCCCCGTGGTGGATCTTACATGATCACTTTATCAATGGACAGTTTTATTATCACATTATTTACAGGCACGCAAAATTAAATATTGTATCATTGCCACATTTTGTGATAATGCCCTAATACCAGACTTTTGACCTATAATTTAGGACCTTTGCAAGGCTACACTTGGAGACTAAATGTAAAATACATACACCTAGCCTTCAGGGTAACAAGTGTCCATAGTTGATGTTGGGTGCTGTGAGTTACACTATACGTTTATCCTACTTTACAGGCTTGCATTTATTGGTTGGCCTATGAGTAGCCCAAACTGTAAATGCACAACAGACCTGTGGCAGTAGCCTAAGTAACCAGGCTGCGCTTTAGACCAGGAAACTCTGGTCAAACATAACTTGGTATGTGAAAACAAAGTCCCTCCTATTGCTGTCAAATATCCAATGTTGTTATGCTGCGTTCATAACCAATTGGGAAGGTGGTAATTACAATTGTGAAGTCCTAAATATGAGTTGGGTGTATTCACGTTTTGATGGGAAATACCATCAAACACGGAGATCATTAGGCTTGTGATTGTTTTGCTATGTTTTGCACATAAAATTTCCAGAGCTGATTTCACTTCTAAAAAAATGAAGATGCCAGCATGCTT